>NW_026939333.1:0-89822 GCF_032062105.1 Saccostrea cuccullata | reverse complement strand
AGTAATGTGATTGTGGTGTTAGCTGCTTGAACTGACAATATTACACTCAAAAAAAATTACTATGACATAATGCCATAATTCAAGCTGCACTATCTACGCACAAACATCCTGTTAATATTTACACTTATGATGAATGATGAAATTCTTCTGAAAAATCGGGTCACGTTTGCACCATGCTAGAAATGTAAAAGGGATATTGCGCAAGACTCACATGCAAGACTCACATGTATGGATCGATATAGAAGTAGGATACCTGTTCCTCAGTGAGGTACCACTTAACAAATTTTTGGTAGGTTTTACTAATGTCTGCAATTGATAACAGGTGTACTTTACCTGTTTGCTGAGATCAATTAATTCAGGCTTCAGAGTTTGGTGGCTGTCTTTTGGTAGAATTTTTTTATGACATTTAACAGTTGACTTTCACAGAATAGGTTTCAAAATGTAGTCAAACTTCATGAAACTGAGAAGATTTTAAGAGCTCTGTAGATTTTGCTGTCAGAGATGGGTGCACTGTAAAAATGTACTTTAAAAAAAGTGTCATTGAATAGTCTTATGCCCATTAAAGTTCATTGACATGCTATCTAAATACAGCAATGGACCAGTGGTTAACCAGCTCGTATGCATTTTTACTCAAATAAAGCTAGGTTAAACAAAAGTTAAGGCATAGGGAGATTATAAAAAAATATTTTCACTAAGATATCTGTTTAAAATGAGAGATATCTATATGAACAGTGGTTTCTTGCGTCATTGTCTGAAAACAAGCAATGTTACATACACAAAGGGTTATCTGGAATGTATGAGGAGCATATGCTAGGAGGATGGGGGGGCATGCAGAGTGATTGCTATCTGACATATTTGCTCCTTTCAACTTTAGCTTTTTTTTTTTCCGGGAAGGAAAAAACTTTAATTCCTTTTTTTTTAAATCTTAATTTTGAAAAACATAAAAAAAAAGATTTGGGTTTCAAAAAAAGCATAATAAGGATTTTTTTTTTGACCAGAGTTTTTAATTGGGGAAATGGAATTCAAAATTTGTTAAACGTAAAATTAATATTTTTTTCCATATTATAAATTTTTTTTTTAAGAGAATTTAATTTTTAACAATTCCCTTCTCTTTAATTTTTGTCAGATTTTAACCAAAAGGTTTTATTGAATCCCCCCAATTTATTACAAAAATTGAAAATGCAAGTTTTAAAAATAATTTTCTAATTCAATTGGCAAAAATTGTTTTTTTGAATTTTTTATATAAAAAAAAAAAAGAAAATAGTTAGAAAATACAATTCTTCCCTATTTTTTGGGAAATATTAAGAAAAATTCCCTTGGTGGAAACTCAAAAAAAAATATATTGAATTTTCATTTAAAAAAAAGGGCCCTATTGTTTTATGATCGGGGGGGCCCTTGGTTATATTCCACCCTCCTTGGGAAAGTTCGGGCCCCGTCTTTGAACTATCACGCGATCCTAAACCCCCAAGGAAAATCAGCAAAATGGTAAAATTTTGCAGCATTATGAAAGCCCATCTCCCATTGACACAAGCAAATTAGACTTCATTAACAATATTGCTTTTCCCATAAAAATTCCCATTAATTGTGATCAGGACAACATTGATTACCAAAGAGACTTTGCTTGGTGTGTGGTGATGTGGCATCAGGCTACCACTATGGGGTGTCCTCTTGTGAAGCATGTAAAGCATTCTTCAAAAGAACTATCCAAGGAAAGTAATATATAATGTGATTAGTACAAATAAACTGTAAACAGAAATTAGTTGTTTCTTGAGTTTGGGGTTTTTTGTGCTCCTTAAACACAACAATGAGAGTTTCCCAAAGAGACCAAGGACCCTGAAATCATCATCTGATCTATTCTATAGATATGGGTTATTATATTTAATAGTGTAGCATGTCAGCTAGTTTCTGATGTGTCATTTAAAATGCATAGTACCTGTTGAGAGGTACATCAAAAATAGAAATATATATACCTTGTGTCCAATTTCAAGATAACATGGATATCTTAAATAGAAGCCAAATACCTGAAAAAGCTAAATGATGTGCTATTTCTGTCAAAGTGAAATCTGAGGTCATCACCTCTTATGTTCTCAAGTGAAGAATTGAGGGGCCAAATTGGACTGAAAGTTTCTGCACACTGACCTACATAAGGTATTTGAATACCCCCTGATAAAATAGGAGCAAACTTTATACACTCACTGACCTACATGTTATATGTATCAGAAGAGGTTAAATAAACTTCAAAGGTAGAAGATTTAGATTATAGCTCCTAGCATGGGTCATAGACAGTGTCTGTAACTTCTTAGCAGTGGGCATAGACATGTCTGTTACTAGTGAATTACTGACACTGGGGGGGGTTGGACAATTTTTCTATTTGGTTTATTTGACTTTATGGATTTCCAGCCCGGTAGAATGGTTTGCTCTATCAGCACCGCATAGATAAGGCCAAATACAGAACTTGACTGTGGCCCTGTGCCAGTATGACAAAAGGTTCTTTATCAAACCAAACTAACTCACTGGGCCCCCCCCCTGGAAGTCTCCTCTGAAAACCCATCACCTTTTTTAAAACCTTTTTTGCAATGCAAAATTGTAGCCCCTTTGGGTAAAAAATCAATTTGATCCAACGGGGATTTGAACCCTGTTTCCTCTAAAAGTAAATGCCCAACTATCAATCTAAAAAAGTTGTAGTGTACCTAAGATAAGAAAGGAATTTTAGATTTATTGAATTTTATACAAGAATATTGATTAAAAAATAATAAACTATGATAAACAGAGGGTTCATAAAGCTAATGTTACATTTGATGAAGTCTTGGAGATAAAGCTATCTCAACTGGGAATTTTAACAGCTAGAAGGAAGTGAATTTCATAGATGTCCCAAATATTAACTTGTATTATGACAAACAGGATGTCATAAAGTTAAAATTTAAACATAACTTAGACAGTGAATTACTGATCTAGAGGAAGACTTATTCATTGTTAAATACATAGTTCAAATGATCAATTCAAAAATAATTTCTGTCATTGACTATCCTTTAAATCCTGTACGTGACTGTTCTTAGAAAAAATGAATCTAAATTTTTTTTTTAGCAGTAGATATACTGTAGTATGGATGGAATATGCATTTAATCCTCAAGGCTGTCTATAAGCTTGGGTATATGGAAATTAAATGTTGCATGGTTTGGGCATGTTGGGTCTAGATTAGCACACTTATCAAATGTTATTTTTTTAAAGAATTTATTATTCACACAGCCGTACTTTGACTCAAAGACTCTAAAAATTTATAGCCTTAAAGGGATTGCCCCCAGATTAAAATGGAAGAAAATAACCTGTCCCCGCCTCTTGTAATATATGTATAGACCACATAGGGACATTGCAATGCATTAAAATTATGATCGGAAATTACGCTGGACTTTTCAGTGAAAATTTTAAAAAATCAGTAAAGTGACGTGGTTAACTGTTTTTTGAGACCAATACAGCGGGAAGTATTGCGTAACCATACCGATTAACGTAAGAGACATTGTTTCTTGCCAAAAGTCTCTTAAATGATCAGTTATTCTTACAACAGCTCTAAATACTTGGTAAAAAGGTTTTCATAAATCTAGGTCATTATTTGTGCCTCATTTCTTCAATCAATGAAATAATACTCAATAATGTACTTTTATGTTTTAGTTGGTCAGTAAATTTCATAACCAAAAGTTTTTTTAACTTTAATTTTTTATAAAATTAAATTGGGAAAAAGAAAAATTGGGTAAAAAATGCAGGAAACAATAAAAAAAAAAAATTAAAATTTAAATTTGGGTTATTTGCATTAACAATTTTTGTCCTGCATCTTTCTTTTTTTTTGGAAAAAATGAGCATTACCTTCCTGCTTTTTTTTTTAAAAAATAGTAAAGAAAATTTCAAAGAGTAAATATTGTGGACGGGGGTAGTTAGGGCATTCTGGGGTATGGTCGTTTGTCTAGGTAATAAATGTTTGCCTAAATTAAATTGCGACAAGGCTACTTGAAATTCAAATAGGTGATATAAATATGAATGAGTTTTAATTTTATTGTTTTATTTATGACACTATATAATCTATTGCTTCACATTATTCTGTAAAAATGTCAAAATGGTGGTGTCGGAAATAAAATTCTGGTATAAAAATCACCTAAAATGAATAAAATTTGGTATGACAAGAAGAAATGTAAAAAAAAGAATACCCCCTTTTTTTTAAAAATTAAAAAAAAAATTTTTCGGGGGGGGGGGGGGGGGGGGGGGGTTTTCCAGGAAAAAAAAATTTTTTTTTGGGTGAAAATTTTTTAAATGTCTTTCAATTCCAGGTTAATAATGTTACTTGAGGAAGATAATGTTAAAAAATTTTCTTAAGTATCTTTGTCTTTATTAGCCAATATCTTTCAGCATTCTAATTTGGGATAAAATGTTGTCCTATTTCAGGTTATGTAAACAACTTGTTTTTCAAAGAGTTAAACTGGGGTCAAAGATTTGAATGGATTTTTGGAGTTTTTAAAACTGGACTTTTATACATTTAATTCTTTTTCATTTAAAACATTGTACTAAGGTTTTGGGTCAAGCAACAATATTTATATATGGCTGAAAAATTTTTTTTTCTTATTTTTAAGCATTACTTTTTGTGTCTCAGTTTGTATCTTTTTCAATTATTTTTATGCAATAGGTTCTCAAATTACGGGAATTTAAAAAGGGAATTTAGCTTCATGTATTAATTTGACATAATTGTGCTGCAATGGGTAATGTTTTGGGCAGAAAATGATAGCAATCTTGGATTTCATTAAAGCATATTTGGCAGTTGTCAATAGGCTAGAAGTCACAATTCACTAGAATAGTAGTTGTACAAACAGAGCAATTTCCTGCACATACATGAAATCTTCATTTGACCAAACTACCTTTTAAAATTAAAGGGACCAGAATAAATAGTCTATCTGCAGACTTCAAATCAATACAAAAGTACCAATAAACCTTCCCTATACATTGTTTCTTTTACCTTTACAGGTAGAAAATTCAAAAAAGCATTCTGCTCAATATTTGTTATAGTAGTGATAAATATCCAGTGAAAAAAGGTCTGAACTTGCCCTTATTGTTTAAAGAGACTGGAATTACATTATGTTTTGATTACAAGTGGGGTCAAGGCAATTGCCCAAATCATTTATCACTACTTCAAGAATCCCCGTTTTTCATGGGAGGGACAAAAGTAAATGGAATGGTATGAATTTCTGGGTTACATGTGATTGTTAAGGTTAATAGATAAGTCGTCCAAAGTTTTTATGTGTGTGTAAACGAGAACTATTATGGGGAAAGCCAAGGTGGTATAAAATCAATCTGAAAATCAAAAAGAGGGAACAGTTTATCGTTGAAAAATGCACCAGGTAGTTTTAGGTGCAAATTTAAAGCCAACATTAGGGTTTCATTGCTAGCACTATTTGGACTGGTGGTTGGAAAGGTTGCAGTACTGTTGCGGGTTTGCTTCATCTGGAAAACAGAAGCTCCCAATCTTACAGAGGTTTCTTGAGATGTTGCCAATGTTATTTTGGGGATTGAAATCGGTTATTTTGAATTTATTTGAAGTAATTGCTATTGTTCATTCTTCATTAAAACTAAGTAATGTGACAGATGGGTTTGTTTTTTAAATTGCCCATCTTCACAGTAAGTGTAAACAATTTCACTCATTTGGTAGTGCTGCTTTTGTGTTCTAGGAAAAGATGTGAATGCTAGGCAGGCTTTATTACATTCCCCACTGTTTAATGAAGCTTGTATAACCCTCACCCCTCTGTAATTCTTGTACAATACTTTCCAGGAATTTTTGTTTATCAAAGAGAAAAAAGGTGCTAAACCCTTTTGGGAAAATATGCCTTAGGTGCATTACTCATCCATGAAATTTCAATGATAATGGGCTTGTTTTTGATATTAAGCATTTTAATTACATTACTTGAAAAACTTTTGAAGCTAGATAGAAATACTCCTCAAGAAAAATGTCACTTTATTTTAAAATTCTTTCAGTGAATCTGTCCCTTATATTTTTTTAAAGGGATTTGGATTATTTGGTTTTTCCATAGTTTTGGGAAAAAAAATAGCCCCAAGGACCTTGAAAAAGGTTTGACTTGCAGGAAAATTTTTACTTGGTTGTAAAAATTGTTTTAAATCAGATTGCATAACATTGATAGTTTATTTTCAAAATATTTTTGGCCATGCACATTAAATTTAATTCTAAATATATACAGTAATATATTTTTTGTACAAAAAGAATTCTGGGAATTCATTTATATGGATACAAATTAAAAGAGCACTTTTACATAAATCTTTTCGGGTGCCACATAAATTTATTTGGCTTCTCCCCTTATATAAAAGGCTAGTGACTTGTATGACCCACCCAAGACCTACCAGGCATTGCCTGCCAATGGTTGGGGGGGGAAACTTATTTATTGATCTTTTATGCCTAATTCATTATTCAGTTGCTAAAGCTTTCCCATAATTTTGTTTCCCAAAAAATCATAGAAAAAAAAAAAAAAATTAATTTGAAAACTGAGTACACTTGGACAAGTACTGAATTTAAATTACACTTTTGTGGTTGTTGTTTAGTCTGCTACTTTTCCATCAGAAAAATCCAACAGGATGGAAGTAATCAATACTTATCTGTTTTGCGACTCAGTAGAATGAACAATGAGCCAGGTATTAAAATCAGTTTATCTATATATATTGTTAGACTCTGCCAATAGGGACGAATTGATTGGTGGGCATGGGCATTTATAAAGCATTTAATTAACAAAATTTAAAAAGACAACTGCTGTTAAAAACAAATTGTTAGTGTCAATGTGGCCAATAAAATGACATCTCTTTGGGGGGAAAATGATATGTCTTAATTGTAGGTGATTGATTTGTTAGGATTAAGAAAAAAATAGGACATTTGTACCTGGAATGTCACTACCAGATGTAAGGATTAAATATTGATGACTTTGGCATAGGTCTTCTGTTGTAGGAAGTCAATTTACATTCCACCGTTTGTTTTTGGAGATTGGGTATGCCTCCCTCTGTGAAATGTAGCAATAAGGGCTTAATGCAGCAGAGTAACAAAAATTTAAAAAAAAAAAGACAGGCTCATACTTGTTATCTTTGGGGGGGTGATTCTTTTGACATTTTGATACAAATTGGTTGTGTGTATTTTTGGCAGATAAGACTAATCAGAAGAGTTATCCCAGCCTGCTTTGTTTTAATTGTTTCTGACAAGGAAACCTCTGCTTCACAGCCTGAATGGGATGACGTAAAACAGAAAACTTCTTTTCTAAAAATAGCCCTTGTACGCACAAACCGTATGATCCCTACGTATGCTGGATATTAAAAAACATGTCTATGGCATAGACCCCCGCATCACTGTTATTTGATCTATAATTAAAAGAATTGATGGTATATACATATATCCCGATATACCTTTATTTGGAAATCAGTCTTGTCTCTAAAATTTGGGAAATCCCAATAGTTACAATTAATTTCTGAAGATCTATTCGGAAACTAAACCCCGGTAATCCTGAAATCATTGGAGGGCATTAATCCTTTAAGGATTAAACAGTGTACCACAGTAAGAAGTTTACTTTTAAAAAAATTAATTCAAATTTGATGATCCAGTTTTAACTGGTCATGAAAAATTATGAAAACTGTATAAAAAATTGGGTTACCAGGTAAATATCAATATAGTTTTGAGTACTAAGGACTAATCTTATCATAATAGCCCAAAAAAATGGCAGATTTATGCTCCATCATATTAAAACTGTCAAAACTTTATATTTATTGAATTGTTACTATATATAGCCTAAAATGACTAATAAAATTAGAGCAACCCACTTAAACTATTAAAAGTTGTCCTTGTGGTATTATGGGTATAAGAGAATATTTATGGGATCTGATGGCACCTAATATATTGCTAGACAGACTGACAAATGATGAATTCGGGCCATTTTGATTGTATCACACCCCCAAACTTCCTTTCTTTATAATGTAGAAAGTTCAGTTCTAGAGACAGGAGACAATCTTAATTGATGTTTCAATTTGCATAAGTACAATGTATAGATTGATTTAAATCATTTAATGCAAATAAATACCAATTTTGAAGCATTTCAGAAATCTGGAAGTTGGCATCTCTGATTAGTACAATTGTCCATTTGCATTCATCTGTGGTATTTTATATGCACTTTTCTGTGAAGTGTATGCATAGAAAGTCTTGCTTTTGGCTCTCTGTACGTATTAAAGTAACAGTTAACTGGTAGTACTATATCATTAAAATCAAGTTTGCAAATAAAGCAATACCTCAGAAATGAACTATTTAGATTAAAAAATGTTGACTACATGTATGTATTTACACATTGTTTAAGGTACATAAAGATATGATTTCTGCCCCACACAATGGAAGCTAATACATTTCATGGCAAACCAAGACACACTCAGGAGACATGTATATACATATGATGTATAAAACACTTGGGAATCCTGAGTAGCAGGACAATGAATCCCTGTGGATTTCAATGCTTTGTATTTGTCTAGTTAAATTGCCTATTTTATTAATTTTAAAATTAAAGGATGACAGATAGTTAACTGTTGGCAACCTAAGAACTATTTTGCTGTCTCACTAACCTTATCATTTTTCTTTAAACTGTGTGAACTTCAAGTCAGACACTGATATTAGTAAACTGAGTGCTGTAGCAAATTTCTTGCTACAGAGTCAGAGATGCATTATACAATTTGTACAGTTAGAACAAGAAATTTTTAAAATTTTAATTTCTAATAAATACTGAAATTTTCCAAGTGTCTATAAAAATTTGAATTTTTCAATTTTAACAAAAACAAGTTGGCTGTTCTATAGAAAAAGTTTATTTTACTTAATCTATGCTATTATCTCTTTTTAGGAAATATTGAATATTCTTGCCCTGCCAATGGTGACTGTGAAATTACCAAAAGAAGGCGAAAGGCTTGCCAGGCATGCAGATTTAAAAAATGTCTCCAGTGGGCATGCTCAGAGAAGGTAAGATAAAGATAATTTCCTTTGTGAATATAGTTCACAGCCATAATTTTTTGCACCACAATTTATTTTGGGGAGTGAATTTTTTTTTTTTACAAAATTTTAAAAGTTTAAAAATGCCAAAATTCATAAATTATTTCAGTAAATATTTGCATACACATTTCTTTATCTAAAAAAAAAAAATGTTAATGAAATGCGTAATGTATGAATTAAATTAATGGCTTTCCTGTAAATTCATTTAAGTGAAAAATGGGAAATTTCAACAAATTTGCAATTCTAGGTAAAATATTCACAAGTCTGAACAAATTAGCAAATTTAGGATGGCTAAAGGAGTTCAACAAAGTATTTATACCTGTTCCCTGGCAAGGAATCAAATCATTTCATAAGTTCGTCTTTTTTAAAAACATTTTTAAAAATTTCAAATTTGAGATGATCTGAAGAGCCCCCATTTTTCTCAAATCTAATTTAGTTTTTGCATTGAGATTTCAATAAATTTAAAGAATGAGATAATAAAATTTTATAATTTGAAACTGAGTAGTAAAGTGTTTATTGATTAAGACCCAAAATCATGATTTTTTTCATCTCTCCCAGCAAGATGGCTTGTTGTGATAAGCAGAATTCAACATGTATAAAGTAAAAAGTCCCTGAGATCTGAAAATTAAGACTGTTTATAGCCATAATTGAGAAGACTGGAGTGAAATTTTGATTTAAGGAAAATTTTATAAGATTTAGTAAATATTAAAAAGACATAAACCTTCTAAATTCACAATTAAATCTGAAAACTACAAGTTTAATCAAGGTGTAAACTTAATTGCACCACCCCAGCTGAAGAAAATATTAGAAAAATAAAATGCTCAGCAATGTATAAAGGCATGTATAAAGAACTAAATGTAATTAGTCATTTAAAATTTAAAAAATTTATTTATTATATTGGTTTGCTGAGGATCAAAAAAACAGGATACAAATGACAAGATGATAAAGATTTTACACAATATGTAAACTTGAGACAAAGGGAATGAAAAAGATCTTATCAACAGATTGCCCACTCGCACTCCCATAATCTTTATATTTTATAATCTACTTATTTTACAATTGAGTTTCCTTGTACTTAAAAAAATTTATTTATATTTAATTTCCATTCTCTTTAATGAACATTGCTATCCTCTAAGTGCATATACACTTATATCCTCCAACCACATAAACATGTTAAAACCTACAAGATTTGTGAAAAAAAAAAAGGATCTAAAAATCAGCAAACCCTATCAAAACTGAGTGAGGATTGGTCCCTTTTTTATGCATTCTTGTTAAGAATGCGTTTAAAAGGGCCAAAGTTTTTGAATCATGTGGAAAACAAGTTAGTAAGGCAATAAAACCACAAGATCTTTGTCTCATTAGATCCACATGCACAAGAGTATACAGATAATAACAGCATGAAGGCAGGTTGGGAGCGTTATCACCCCTAACTGCTTGTAATTAGGTGCCTTATTGGTGTCAGTAACTTACAAACATGTTTAACTATTTGTCCTTGGTCCTCTTGC
The DNA here is from genome assembly GCF_032062105.1 of Saccostrea cuccullata. Lineage (NCBI taxonomy): Eukaryota > Metazoa > Mollusca > Bivalvia > Ostreida > Ostreidae > Saccostrea > Saccostrea cuccullata. The sequence goes on along the minus strand of NW_026939333.1, from coordinate 79,268 downwards.
CAAATGTTTGGTAGAGTGATGTCAATGCCTAAGGAGATTGATGATTGAAAAGGCAACTTCCGACTTCCATATAAACACTTATTGCTTGTCGCTGCAGTAGGGTGACAACAGGTTTCCCTACCAACAACAGTATTATGATGTACTGCGATTAAGTTGTGGAGGGGGGGGGGGGTTGGTTTGAGCCCTTTTTTCTTAGAAAAATAAAGGAAAAAAAAGGGGAAATGTTTTCATAAGTGGGATGGGATCATTTAAAAACATTTTGGTTTTTGTAGAGGATTTTTTTTAGAGGAAGGCATTTTTATCAACATTCTGGCTTGTGTAGCAAAGTGTGGGAGAGAAGAAGAAAAAAATAAATGAATTAAGCAGACAGAACCAATTAACACAGCCAAAACCCCGTAGATGTAGCATTAGATTGGTTTTCCATTAGTTTCTGCAGCAGTGTCAAACTATAAACATCCTAAGGTACATGTTTTAGATGTTTCTTGCTGGTGCATTATGGGGGTCAGTTAAGTGATCCCAAACAAAAATTTATGCTGATTAGTAATCCAACAAGATGTCTCATCCTTTTGTTATTCTTCACAGAACTGCTGAATAGGGCTAAATGTTCTGCAGAAAAAAGATCTAATTTCCTTTCTTTTATGATTTATTGATTTCTGAAATTAGCCATTTTTTCCCCAAATGCTTACAGCTGTATTTTATGCCTCACACCTCAGTTTTTTTTTAAACATGGTAAAACCTGAACCCTAAAATGCATGAAGTAAAGTTAAAATGCTTTTTTTTAATACAAGTAAATTCATCTGTTTACATTGTTCAAAAAAATTTTAAGGGAAAGTTCTGTTGCTTTGGCACATTGTTGGTAATGGATTATTGTCTTTAAAGGGAGGTGGAAGATGTTCAATCAAAGGTGGAAATTTGTCAGAAGTTTCCAAACACAACCCGGAGATAGGGGCTCACTCTGTTTATTGATGGAGTCTCTGTTCTGAGGAAATTATTATTTTATTCCGGAGTCGCAACATGGAAATACAATTTCTCCATTTCACAGCACTTGATATGCTCTCAGTCAACCCTGTTAATTTCTACCAACTTCGTAACTTAAAAGTTGCAAACATAAAACTCCCAGTGATTATGATCCAGAACATGAGAAATTTTCTAAAGTTAATTAAATCTGATGGTGTGTCTGAATTTTCCTGGTCCCATTGCTGATGAAATTTTTTGTAGTCATTGTGTAAATTGGATCATCAGTAACATGGGGGTATGTGTAATTGAATGAAAGTTCCTTCTCGTGCTACAAAAAGAATAGAAAGTACAATTCACTAAAAAATGGAAGTTGATATTGAAAATCATTTTTTTGATGTACTTCTGATAAAAAAGGAGAATTTATAAATAAGTTAGTTACTATAACTGGACAAAATAGAACTTTAACAGACTATTTTAAAAAAACCTATTGACAAATCACCATCTGGGGGAAAAAAATGATTAATTTAAAATCACAACTTGTATTGAAGGAATTAAAAGAACTAAAATAAAAAACATTTATCAATGATGTCATCTTTTAGTTTATATTTTCTCCTTTATCTAGCTTTTTGGATCAGGTTTTTTAAAAAAAAAGTAGGAAAATTACTTTTAAAAAAAAAAGTCAAAAAATTAAATTATTACAAAAAGTCATTGAATTTTGAATTATTTGATTGTTATCTTTCTTTCACTTTAAAAAAAAATTTTAGGATTAATTGTTTTTATCTAGTTATACATATAGGGACATAAAAAAATAAATGAGCATATGGATCTAAGAGGAATTTCAACACAATAGTAGAGAAAAAAAATTATTTAAAAATGCATTATACCTTTAAAAAAAAAAAAAAACTAAGTTTTATTCCTTTCGATAAAATTTCATTGCAGCGGACAAAAATTGAGAATTTTAAAAAACTCTGGCCATGACACACTTAACAGATACCTGAATCATACAGTGCCCTTGTTGTTCATCCAAGAAACTATAAATCATATATACTACAGAAATTGGAAAAAAAGAATCGTGCAGAATTCAATTCCCATTTGTCAAATTTTTGTTTTAATAAGGCCTTGGCCAGTAAAGCATAGGGGGAAAGGGGTTAATTATGTTAATAATTTATTTAAAACTTAAAATTATATATAACAATCAAAGAATTTGGATGATTTATTATGATAAAAAAAAATGGAAATTTTTAAGTCATTTTTCTGCACTGTAGTCGGAGGGTCCATTTTCTGGTCAGAAGAGTGACTAAAGGTACTGATTATACAGGTCATGCTTTTCAAAGGGCCCTTTGACAGATTTAGTATAATGAATGGGACTGTCACCAGGCCTTGCTGGTCGGGAGAACCATAGCCTCAGCCAATTTGGTGAACATGTCAACCATATCAGGTCATCTGACTTTGGTAGAGTTGTGACTGAGTGGTCTTACCTTTCTCTCTGGGCCCTTTCTTGGGCATTTCTATCATTTTTCAATATCTTAATGTATTATGTAGCTTCTTGGCCTTTTCCATAGGGATATGAACTAATGTCCATGGGTGCAGTGGTAATTTGCCTTAAAGCCAAGGGTTGTGTAGCCTTGACATGAATTTTGGGTGAAGATACAGAAACAACAGATCTGGAAACAATCCCATTAATTTTATATGTATATATCCCCCTAAGCTAACAAGGTGCTTGTGTTAATTGATGAATGGTTGTCACTGCAAGCAAACTCTTTAAAAGGGGGAATAAACTCACAGCTATTGGACATAATGTTTAATTTTTACATAAAAGAGCTTTTGCATTTAATATTATAACTTTTAGCACTAGCTGAGCCGTATTTTGTAGAATGTCCCCCAAGTCCTTTTGTAAATGTTCTATAGAATTGCTCTTCAGTTAAGATTAGAATATTAATGTACCTGTCATTAATGGGACATTATTCAGATACCCCTTTTTTTTTTTGTTTATTTGTGGAATGGTGTTTGTTTTTTAGATCTTAACCTTAAATGTAGGATGACAACCTGAGTGTACAATCACAGTGATGCTATTGGGTTAGACAGGAATAAAATCAGAGACCGGAGATGGAAGGTTAATTATTGGGGGCTTTGACTGGTGACAGAGTCAATATTTGGAATATGGGGGGGCTTGACAGAAAAAAAAGGCCCAAAAAGATACAAAAGGGTTTAATCCCCAGTGATCATTTCTTATCAACTAACCAAATTAGCAAAAGGGAAAAGAAAAGTAAAACCAAAAAAAAAATTTTTATCACATTGGGAGCAAGGTTGAACGATCAAATAAAATTTTAAATTTTAGGGAATTTTTTTTTTTTCATTCAAATTAGTGTTAGTTTGTAAGATCAGAAGTAAGGTATGGACATCTGTCGAGGAGATCAGGAGAGGCGTGAGAGCATTGGCTAAAGACATTAGTAAAACGTTGATTGATGACTGTGGACAGGAAGGCAGTGTAAACCTTATATGTCCTACTATGAGGTAATCATGTCACCTGTACTTTGTAAAAATGGTGCACTTGAACCCCAGAGAGGCATGACAAGAATAAGGTGTTTTGTGGAGAGCTGGTACTGATGTTTATTGGGAAAGTGCTGGGGAGGTGACTGAGTCTCTCTCTTTATCAAAGTCAAGTACAATCAGTGAGGATAGGAAACTGACCGTTTGGTGACCAGATAATTCAGTAATATTTAAGTATTAGATAATGACAAAAGGAAATATCAAAGCGGGAGAGAGAAACATGATATACTGCAAAAAATGGGTGATCAATTATTTGTGGCAAACAATTTGTAGTGCATTGATGTAAGATATGTAGATTTAATCAAATGTATAATAGAAATCCCAGGTTTTGGTTTATGTGAATTCCCCCCACTGACATCCTAATTTGGACAAAAAGAACAGTTTATACGGTATGCATTAATGAGTTTATTTTGTAAAAGTCAGGCAATTGATTTTTAGCATTTACAAGTATAATTGATACATCATACCACATACAAATTAGCTTTCCAAGACATCTTTTGCAGAAACTGCCTTAAGCCATAAATTTTGTTTATTCTGGTGAAACTGCCAATACTGCCAAAGAGCATGCAGTGAATGAACTATGGAAGGGTTCAAAATGGAATGAAATCAATGTCTAGAAAATCTAATCAATCTGTGTATTTGAGGCGAAGGTGGGAAAAATGCCAGAAGAGAGAGAAATATTTATTTACATTCATTGGGAAGACGAAAAAAAAAAAAAGTATATATAATGCTAGTAGAGAAAGCCATGTTTTATTCTATGGAAAAGTATTAGGTTGTAAACACACAGATAAATGTTGACCTAGGGATTCCCAACTGCTATTGGTCTGGGTTATCGCTTTATTTTGTTCAGACCAAACACGTACCCCATATAATTAATAAACAGAACAAAAGGAACAAGTTACCCAAAAATTACAATTCAATCTAGATAAACAGATCCCAGTGATTTTAAAAAACTAACAACAATAAGTAACAGTGTACCTTTAGAAACTGTTTTTAAAAAATTGTAAGTTTATGTAAAAAGTAAACAGCATTAAAAATGCAAGATTGGTGTGAGGCAGTGACGTACAGCTTTATACAAAAAATATCGAAAAGACAGATGGCAATATTTACCAAGATAATCAATGATGAAAACCCTGTGTCATCATAATTTAAGTAAAGTTAAATAAGTAATGCTTGAAAAATAATGCATTATGTAATTTTCATAAAATTTTTCTGTAGGGGTTCGTCTGGATCGAGTCCGTGGAGGAAGACAGAAGTACAAGCGCACCATCGACTCTGGCCCTATTGTGCAGCAGATTTTTCCCATGATCAAGAAAGCCTGTGTAGAAACCACTAAGTCAGGTACCAGCTGACACAATTAAAATATACATCAATGATGATGTAGTCAAACATATGTCCTGAAATCTTATCAAACTAAGGGTAATTTATCCCCCTTAATTTTGTATTTTGGTCATATACCTGTATTTACAACTATTTTTGTACTGTAGATTTTTCTTCAGATAACAAAATTCTGTCACAACTCATAAGCATCGAGCATCAGCTAGACAAACTGTACGTCAATACTGAGTCAGAAATCCTGGAGGGGGGAGAGGAGGTGCGCTTTCTTGCCACTGTATCTGATCTGGCTGACAGAGAGCTGGTGATCACCATCAGCTGGGCTAAACAGGTCCCAGGTAAGTGACCATCCAACTGATCTAAAGGTCAAGTTCCTTACGACAGTTTTAATTTTTTTGTTAAGCTAATATGTTGTGTTTTTAATAAAAGAGGGGGAAAACATCATCATGTTAGGGAAAATATTTATAGTGTCCATTGAGAGAATTTTAGCTTAAAAATGTGTGACAAAACTGTGCACCCTGTAGAAGACGTATGTTTTCTGACTTTGTCTAAATTTTTTGCAGGATTCTGCACCCTATCCCTCAGTGACCAGATGAACCTTTTGCAGCATTCATGGTTGGAAATCCTATGTTTAAATCTTGTATTCCGTTCTTGTCCTTACAATGGCTACCTCAAATTTGCTGAGGATCTTCAACTCTCTGTCGATGAGTGTAAACTCTGTCACTGCTCTCCAGAACTTGACGGGCTGTCACGGAAACTTGCCAAAAAATTCACCGACATGGAGGTCACAAAGGAAGAATATCTCCTGCTGAAAGCCATGACTTTATGCAATATAGGTATATTGGATCATTTAACTAACAAAATTTTATTTGTAACTCGATCATTGTATTCACACCAACAGCTAGGTTATATTGATTGAGATAACTAGGTTTCTGTAGGTATAAAAACAGATACCAATATCAGTGAATAATGTTTCAAAAATAATTTTAGAACCATGATGCTGTGGCAAACATATTATATATGAAAAAAAATCATTTTAGATGTGGCAATCGAGAATAGCGAAGCAGTGAGACAGCTCCAAGACAAATTACAAGATTCCCTGATTGAATATGTCAAATACCGCTACGTGGGTAATCTCCGCCGATTAGGACATCTATACATGCTTCTCCCAGCTCTAAATCACATGAAATTGCTTGCCAAGCAGTACTGGTTTGATGTGAAGAAAGATGGAAGGATCATGATGCACAAGCTTTTCCTGGAAATGTTGGAGGCGGACTCTTGACGTTGAAAATGGAAGGGAAATAACTCTTAAATAGTGTTAAGGTTTTTTTTTCTTGACAAGCATGTGATATATCTTGTAATTAAAGAAGCTTTCACAGATTAAGATTAGAGAGCAGATGCAGTTCATGGTATATTTTTAGTATAATTATGCAAAGTTAGATTTGTGTAAAATTTTTGTTGTTTGATTTTTTAATTCTTTCTTGTTTAAAGTTTTTTTCTGTATATCTTGACATATGTGTGATGTGCATAGAACACAGACATTGTAACCTGTGTGCTATAACTGTGTGTATAAGGTGGAAAAAATTGTCGTAATCTTATCCAGATCTCAAAGCTATCGTAGTTAGACATTTTATTTTTTGTTTTCCAAGTTTTTTCCCAAGGTATGCACATGCATGCAGAGAATTGTTACAAGTTCTTTAAGATTTCTGTTGTAAAGTATACCCTTTTACAACAAAGGGTGAGAAATTGTTACATACTTAATCATATTCAAATTATATGCAAATAGATGTGGAATTACCTGCATCATACCGAACCATATTGGAACTTGTAACAAATCTTCTGTATTTACCCCCAATTGTTAGCATCAGTAGTGCTAAACATTGTGCCAAATCTGCAACTTTGTTTCATTGATGATAGACCAGGCTACATAATTTCCCCCCACAATCCTTTCATTCCAATATTTTGCCATTTCCCATAGTAGTTATTGGCCCTAGTCTGAAGGCAGCAAAAATATATAGGGGGATTTCCCTGAACAAATCCTTTGACTTCTATATGACAGATTCCCCCTTCATAGTTTTTTAACCATATAACTGTTGGTCCTTCACTGCTGCTTGCTGGTGTTGACCATTTGGATCCCCAGTTGTTTCTCACATGAGGGTCAAACAGTTGTCCATTCATTCCCACCTCTTTGTTGTTTATCCAAACCATTATGATTTTTTCCCCCAGTTTATTTGATAGAAAGTTTGAACTCAGTGAATATGACAGCTTAGTGAAAAACAAAATTTGTTAGAAATTTCTTATGAATGACTTTTTGTGTATTCTGTGATTGGATGAATATGGACCAATTATCATGATGCAAATTTACTAGTCATATTTAACTCTATCTGCTCATGCAGATTTCTGCACTGATGTCCGTCCATGGCAGATGATATGTCTCCTTCTCTACAAATGACCCTGGCTGATACAAATGATGGTTTGGATACTCTGTGTAAATTTTAATTCTCATTCTAAACTGAAATACTTTTTTAGGGGCAAAAAAAAAATGTGGAATTCTATATCTTACATGTGATATACATGTATTTTTGTCATGAGGCCTATCTTTAACAAAGGACACTTTTCTTTTATCAGCCAGGATCACTCAGTCTAATAGCAGCGATAGATTTTTCAATTCACTCATTTTGGTCTGCAGTAAAGAAAAAAGATAACAAATTAAAGAAAGGCAACAGAAAAAGAGTCAAAATGATAATTGGTTGTATGATTGTTACAGAAATGTGTGGGATTTCTTTTTATTTCCATAGATAAACTGTATATATGTGCATCAACCCTGTACATACAAATTGTTGATGTTATGGATTTTTAAACAGAGTGTTAATGGATATTCCTAGATATAAGTATGAATTAATTAGAGCTGTGTAATTTGACGAGGTGTGATAGCTATGTATATTAATTAGTGTAATGCCAGCGATCATTGCTGACTTGCTTGTTTTCCAGAATTGTTGGGTTTTCCAAGTACCTATATATGTATGCCATGTACATTTGTTGGTTTGTGTTTTTTTAATCGGTGCATTTAAATTGGTTAAGAAGTTAAGTATTACATAGATCTGTATAGCCAGGGCTCTTCATTGTGATGTGTTATGCATATAATTGTTATCTTATTTTAGAAAATAATTCCATTTATTTAAATTTTTTAGGCAAAGAAATAGAGTGTAAAATGTGTATAACTAGTTTTAACAAATTCAGCTTCATCTGGACAGCAGTGTAGAACTGTTTTGTTTTATTGCAGATTATTTTTTCTTCTTTGTACGAGCATATTACAGAAGATTTGGCTTTGATATAACACATTACAATGCTCAGCCAGATGGGGACCTACACTTGTTTTCAGTTTTCTCAGGTGCCCATGTTACCTCAGGTTATTTTATTGTAGTTTAATTGTGATATTTGAATTTGTTTTCATCTTTGTAACTACATATATATTGAGCCATTATATTTCAAGAAATTCTGTAGCTGTGCATTTTAAGATTTTTTGTATAATGTATTTTTTGTAAGAATCAGAGCCTGATTTTATGAAGTTATCACTTTCTCGGGTTTTCTTCTTAATTGTTTCATAACTGTACACAAACTTTTTCACGGGTAGCGTTAAAATTTAGCAAATTATTTTTTCGTATACTCAGTATATGGATATAATGATTTACAACTGTTATTGCCTGAAGAAAACTGAAAATGACCAGGTTGGTTATGAAGGGATATGATTTTTTTGTACCATATTTTTTATTTTTTAATTGTAACATGAATTCATTAATCAGACTTCAGAGCTCATGTAGTAAGAGAAAACAATAGATGCACATCTATCACTGTAAACCAAGGACTAGAATTGTACATAGCTTATTTATATATATTTATCTTTAATAGTTATATTTAATCCTATATTGCCAATCTGACTTTGGTTTGAGTTGTTGGGGATAAGGATGCTGTATGGCATCTCTTAGTAACCAACCAACTGGAACCAGAATATATTCAAACCTGCATGTGCTGAACAGACATGCATAGCATAAAATAATTCTAAGTTAAATTATAAAAAAAAAAAAAAAAAAAATCAAAAAAAAAAAAAATGAAATGGAAAAAAATAAAATGGAAAAAAAATACAAAATAGGAAAACAACCAAAAAAAATGTAAAAATTAAAAATTTATATGTAAAAAAAAAATCAAAAAGTGAAAATTTAAAAAAAAAATTAAAAAGGGAAAAAAAGAAAAAAAAAGATTTATAAAATGAATGGTTTACATGAGTTAATTTTAAGCTAAAAAAAAAAAAAACAAAAAAAGGTTAAAACAAATTTAAAAGACAAAAAAAATCAAAATAAAAGAAAAAATGAAAAAAAATATAAATAATAGAAAAAAAAAATGTAAAAAAAGAGAACAGAAAAGAAAAAGATTTGAATCATGCCGTCACAATATCATTTTCACACCACTGTAGTTGTTAGACGTGTAGAGACATTCCTGGTTTACAGTGATAGATATACCCAGATAATATCATTCCATTCACAATTCACACAGGCTTCATCTTTCATTAGTAAACATTATTTTTGTTTTATACATTTTGAACAAGATTATATATATATATTATACATATTATATATACTTTATTGGAGGATTTTATAATGATGGAAATCCTAAATTCTAAATATTTCTTCAACGGAGTCAACCTTTTCATGTATGACATATCTCAAAAGTAAGAACTTCTGAAAATCTTGAATTTAAACCTAAAACTTCTAGTGACTGATATGAACATGCCTTTGGTTTCTATCTTGTTCTGGACATGGTTTATTAATGTTTGTCTGTTTAGATCTAATGGTCACTAGAACTTCAACAATAACTTCTGACTAACTCTTCACTTATTAAAGTCTTATCTTTAGTCTGTTACCTGAAATGTGCAACTTTTTTCTGTTTATTTTATTGTAGACATTTAATATTTTAGTACTTCTATAATTTTATCAGTTCTAACAGACTTTTCAAATTAACTAAATACAATCCATATAACAAAGAGGATACACATTGTAATTGGGAGAATTTCAAAATTTATTCTTAAGATGAAGAGTTCTATTGTCCAATTTATTTTAATTTTAATATTCACTTTAGCAGCAGCATTTTAAATAGATTTCAAATTTCTTAAAATTTTGGGGTTTTTTTTTTATAATTCTGTGACATCTGTAATTTTCAACCCTGGGGGTTTAAATTATCATTATTATTATTTAAGTATACTTTGTTTTTAGAAAAAAAATAATATTGTTCTTGGTTTTTTTTTTTCAATACTCTTGATGTTATCTTAAAATTCCAGACACTAGGTTTACTTTAATTCAATAATTAATCAGAAGGAATGGGGTGTAAAACTTACATGTAAAGGAGATTTGTTAATGCTTATTTCATTAGATTGAACAGAGAACTGGCACTCTAATATTTTCTCTTTCTCTCCCTTTAGTATTAAGTGATTTCAATTTCCTCTACTTTTATCTACTTTTATTCATCTGATGATTTTCAGATTAAATTTAAGAGGTAATTTTCTGTTGGGGAAAAATATGAATTTTTATTTTTGTTAGACGAAAATCGATGATATATATAATGCAAGGTGCTTGTTAATATAGATTTATCATACTTTTTCATATTTTATACAGACTTCATATCACAGCTATTAATATCCAAATACCCCGTTCAAAAATGAAATCCTTGCTCTTTCCCTTTGTATTTTTACTTTGTTTAGTTAGGAAGCATGTTCCCTTTAATACAGTTTTGGAACCAGAATTGTATTGCTTGGTTTTAAGTAGGTAAACTGGCTTAAAGTTAGCCATTAACAACAGAGGGTTAAAAATTCGATGACACAAATAATTATAAAAACTTACAAGAAAAGCAATCACTGTTTAGCAGATTTCTGAATTTTCTGTATTATGAACATTTAATAGTGCTGTCTTGGGTCTCCCTGAAATATTAAATTTATTTATTTCCAGAATTTGATCAAGGTAGATTATCCATCAGCAAGGTCCCATCACTCCTACCATAATATTCAAATCATCTTCAAAATAAGTTCACACTCAGCTTTTTCCCAAGTTTCCAACTTTATGAAGGAAAAGTTTTTTAAACAGCATTAGAATATTTTTAGGTAATGATGCCTGAAGAGTTATGGGACCTTACTGATGAATATTTTGCCTTAAGAAATGGAATTGTTCTGTTTTTGATGTTATATCGGAGATATACCTTGTTACTGTTCTTCAGAAAAAAGATGTATTTTCTTAGAAGTTAAATAAAGCCAGTATTGAATGTGATCTTATGTAGTTGTTGTTAGTTTTACTTTCTTGTTTTACAAATTTTGCTTCTCCAGTCTGTATTCTCATTGAAGTAGCCCAGTCCAGAAGTTTGGAATAGTAGATTACATCTGATTTTGAGTTATTCAGTAGCTGAGGCTGAAAATGCAACAAATGCACACTCTGGCGTCTTATTTAATGCAGAAGAGAGTTGCAGTCATTGAAAAGCGAAGTCAAGAATTAATTAGGAAATGCCGCTTTGGTGGCCAGTGAAAATATTGTTTATGACTACTTGTATATTAATAACAGTGGTTTGCTTTATACCTACAGGTATTTATTTTGCTTCATTGCATACTAGTTAAAAAGCAAGCTGCTTCACAAGTGCTCACCTTCTCAAGCAACTAAATGATAGGTCCACAGAGATTGCAGGAGCAAGTTTGAGAATGTCCATCCTTTGATGCATCATCCAGGGCTTATAATTTTTAGCTCACCTGAGCCTAAGGCTCAAGTGAACTTTTCTGATCACATCTGTTATCTGTTGTCGTTGTTGTTGTCATTGTCATAAAATTTTCACATTTTCATTTTCTTCTCAAGAACCACTGGGCCAATTTCAACCGAACTTGCCACAAAGTATCCTTGGGTGAAGGGGATTCAAGTTTTTCAAATGAAGGGCCACACCCTCTTCCAGGGCGAGATAATTACGAATTAGTAATAAATTAATGGTATCTTTTAAAAATCTTCTTCTTAAGAACCAATAAGCCAGGAAAGATGAAACTTAGGTGGAAGCATCTTCATGTAGTGTAGATTAAAATTTATTCAAATCATGACCCCCTGGGGGTAGGATAGGGCCACAGTGGGGTATTGAAGTTAAACATAGAAATATATTGGAAAAATCTTCTTCTCAAGAACAGCAAAGCCATGATTGGTCATAGTTATATGGAAGCACTCTCTGGTAGTGAAGATTCGATCAAGTTTGTTCAAATCATGACCCCTGGGGCAAGGGTGGGGCCATTATGGGTCATCAAAGTAGGATTACATAGAAAAATCTTCTTGAGAACAGCAAAGTTGTGATTGGTCATAGTTATATGGAAGCATCCTTGGGTAGTGTAGATTCAAGTTTGTTCAAATTATGACCCCCGGCGGTAGAGTGGGTTTGAAACTTTAAAACGATACCTGCTAAAAACATAGGTAATCAGAGATTACAGAGCTCACCTCAACGAATGTTGTCTTTAAGTAAGGCAAAGTCACACAATTAACCAACAAAAAGTGTACATCCAAAAAATGCAAAATTTATGCAATTTTGATTTGATATTTTGGAATAGAACTATATAAAAACTTCAAACTAGTTCTTCATCATGTAAACGTAATTAAAATCCAGCATCTGAAGCAAGTTTGAGAGTTTTCATCCCTCGATGCATCATTTGTGCAAGTTTGGTTTATATAATTCTTAAAGTTTCTTGGTAATAGACCTGCACCCATAACTTTTACAAGGTCCATTATCTGGAAAATGTGTGTCGAATTCAGCATCTGAAGCAAGTCCATTAATGTGCATCCAAAGATGTATCATCCATGAAAGTTTGCTCAACATAGAGCTCAAAGTTACTTGGAAATGAAACCTGTATAAAAACTAACCTTTCCACGAATCCAGAAAATGTAGGTCAGATTCAGCATCCGAAGCCAGCCTCGTAGAATGCACCCTTAGATGTACCATCCATGCAAGTTTGGTCATTATAGGGCTCATAGTAACTTGGAAATGAAACCTGCACCAAATACTTTAACCTGTTCACTCAACCGGAAAATGGAGGTCAGATTCAGCATCCGAAGCAAGTCTGGTAGTATGCATCCTAAGATGTACCATCCATGCAAGTTTGGTCATTATAGGGCTCATAGTAACTTGGTAATTAAACCTGCACCAAATACTTTAACCTGTTCACTCAACCGGAAAATGGAGGTCAGATTCAGCATCCGAAGCAAGTCTGGTAGTATGCATCCTTCGCTATAGTGCTCATAGTTACTTGGAAATGAGACCTGCACCTAAACATAAACCTGTTCACTCAACCGGAAAATGTAGGTCAGATTCAGCATCCGAAGCAAGTCTGGTAGTGTGCATCCTAAGATGTAATATCCATGCAAGTTTGGTCAACATAGGGCTTACAGTTACTCGGAAATGAGACCTACACCAAAAAACTGCTACGAAAATGTTAACCTGCTCCAAAAACATTAACCTGGTCATTCCTTTGCTGAAATTGCAGCAGCTGAAACTTTGACTGGTACAATGAAACACACAAGAAACATCTTCCATGCATGTCTAATCAATATAGGACATAAGAAGTACTTGAAAAGAAAACTGCTCCAAAAAACTTAACCTTAACCCGGGACGCCGACGTCGACTTCGTTGAGGTGAGCTAAAAAAAAGTTAGCCTGCTCTATAAGCATTAACCTGGTCATTTTTTGGCTGAAATTGCAGCATTTGAAAGCAGCAGACAGTTATTCGTAAAATAAAACGTACTTGAAGCAACTTGCAAGCTTTTTCTGATTAATATACCGTATAGCAGGTAATTTAAGCGGAGGTGCTAATTTTGGTGTTTTGATGATAGTCCGCTAAAATTTTAATCGCTAAAATAGTTAGTACTCTTCTTAGTGTCTATCAATTAAGAGCTGAAACCTTGTGTCCGCTAAAATAAATTACCCCAAAATTATTGGTATATCTTTGAGTAGGCAAAAACGCCAAATTTTACACCCGCCAAGATAACCTGCTATACGGTATGACCTGCGAAGTACTTCAAATGCTGACTGACGGTTTTCATACTTCACTTTTTATTAATCAAAAATGAAATATTTAAAAGTCGTTAACATAAAAATTCTACTTTTCTTCAGCATTAGGGATAAGGTTTACAGTATTTTCTGAAAGTGCAAGGATGTGTCAATCAAATGAGTCCCAAAATGTGGTAGTTTATATTTTATGGGAAATTGTATATATTGTTATACATGCACCTTTAAAAATTTGTTCCTATACAAATCTATATGACAAAAAAGTCTTATTAAGTTATATTTCTAATGTTTTAATTTGCTGAGCGGGCATATTAAAATTGATGTTTGACAGCTGAGTGAGACGTTGGACCACTTACATCACAGAATGGGCGGAGCTTAATCACATTTTCATTCATTGGTTTTCAACAGTGATGGACCTAAGGTACATCAAAGAAGACAGTACAAAATGCATGTTTGTCCAAATAAAATGAAATGAAAGGTATAACAAAACATTTATTGACTAGGTTCTCGTGAAACATGTATTTTGTTGACCCTCCAACCAAACTGTCTCCCTGAGGCCATTAGACAGTTTGGTTCTGGGGTCGACAAAACGCATGTTGCCCTCAAACTCTGTCAATAAATGCACATGTATAGAAACATATGATACAATTTTATGTACAGAAAATGTGAACTCCAAATCTATGTCCCCTTTTTAAAATTACTGTGGAAAAGAACAATTAAAACTAGTTTAAATATGAGAATAAAAGTTTTTTGTTTTTCTACTTGTAGGCATCAACTCAAAATTGTTTAATCAATTGAAGACAGCAACAAAGTTGCATATTGAAATGATAATTTCATTCAGCAAAACACTGCAAGATAATATTGAAGATATACCATTGCTAGAAATTATTTGAAAAAATAATTGATGCATCGTACATATCAGATGAATTGATACTTTACAATGATTGAATTGAAAAGTTTGATCAGCTGCATGAGTCTATTTGTATTTGAACTCCATACATTCAGTAATGTACATACAGTGAAATCAGTCTAATCCCACATGCACTGGGAGATAAATTTTAAGTCAGAATAGACAGGGTGTCGAATTGCACAGTGTAAAAAAAAGGAAAATAGTAAAATGGGAAAGAAATTTATCGTCGTAATTCACAGGATTGCATAGGTGTCAGTTTAGACAATTTTCACTGTATTAACACCAAAACTTCTCCTCTGCTTTTAAGGGCTTGGAACCTTCTGCTTGAAAAATCATGTAAATATGTTATTTCAAGCAGGCAGCATTAAAAGTTTTGTGCCTTTTTCAGTTTTGTTTCTTTTTTCCTCTTTCTCTATTTTTTTTCTTTTTTTTTTTTTGTTGTTGTTTTTTTTTTCTTTTTTGATTTTCGTTCATTTTTGTTTTTTGTTTTTTTTTTTTTTTTTTTTTTTTTTTTTTTTTTTTTTTTTTTTTTTTTTTTTTTGGTTTTTCTTTTTGTTTGTTTTGTTTTCTTTATTTTTTTTTTCTTTGTTTTTTTGTTGTTGTTGTATTTTTTTTAGCACAAAACTTGCCAATGAGATTAAATAATTTCACATTTACATTTCATAATTTCACATTTCAACAATTTACAATTGCATTAAAAAATCATGAATTAACATCCCTTACCAAAGTAAAATTATTGCAGCAATATTGCCGCTATATTGTGGCAACATTGCAGCAACACATTTTTGTCACCAGAAACAAGCTTTTTGGGTTAGTGAGATATCACCGCTAGCGGCAACAACTTTTGGTGACATTCTGGCAGAACTGCCAGAAAAAAACTTTCTGGCAGTATTGCCAGAATGTCACCAGAAGATCTAGGATTACCCATTAGCCATTTGTGAGCATGCTCAGTCATTTACTTCCTCTTTTTAAATAAAATGGAGGGAATTCAAAGGCAAGCATGTTTTGCTTCATTATTGAATGGTATCAAGTTAATTGGAGTTATTAATTAATTGTGTACAATAGGATTAGACATGATGACTAGTAAGACTGAATAATGTGGAATAGCCAGAAAAAAAGAATTTCAGCAGTTTCCATGGCATGGCCTTTTGAAAGAATTATAGGAATGTCTAACTCTGTTTTCATGGTACGGGTGTAAATATATCAAACTTGGTAAGTCAAAACCATATTCTATTTTAGATGAATGATTCTATGGAGATAAAATAAGAAAAATTATATGTATTTCAACTAGTGCTTGTGATGCATGTATACTATACTTGTATGTTTAATATATATATACAATATACAGAGACTGGTAATAAGTTTGTAGAACCTGGTACGTGACAGGTAATACCTTTCCTAGACATAAATTTACAAACCTTGATGATTGGTAATAATAGCGGTAATGACTCTAGTGATGGGTATATAGAACCTGTAGAGTGGTATACAAACCCTGGTGATGGGTATACAGACCCTGGTGATAGATAATACAGACCCTGGTAATGGGTATACAGACCCTGTTGATAGGTATACAGTCCCTAGTGATGGGTATACAGACCCTGGTGATGGGTATAAAGACCCTGGTAATAGATAATACAGATCCTCGTGATGGGTACATAGTATCTGGTGATGGGTATACAGACCCTGGTGATGGATATATAGACCCTGGTCATGGCTACATGTATATAGAACCCTGGTGATGGGTAATACAGACCCTGGTGATGGGTAATACAGACCCTGGTGATGGGTATATAGACCCTGGTGATGGGTAATACAGACCCTGGTGATGGGTATATAGACCCTGGTAGTGGGTATACACCTCTTTTGATAGATAATACAAACCCTGGTGATGGGTATACAGACCCCGGTGATGGGTAATACAGACCCTGGTGATGGTATACAAACCTTGGTGATGGGTATACAGACCCTGGTGATTGGTATACAAACCCTGATAGATAATAAATTAGACCCTGGTGATTGGTATATAGAGCCTGATGATGGGTAATACAGACCCTGGCGATGGGTATATAGACCCAAGGGATAGGTATATAGATCCTGGGGATGGGTATATAAACCCTGATAGATAATAAAGACCCTGGTGATTGGTATATAGACCCTGGTGATGGGTAATACAGACCCTAGCGATGGGTATATAGACCCTGGATATGGGCATACAGACACTGGTGATTGGTATTCAAACCCTGGTGATAGATACTAGTAATATGGACCCTGGTGATGGGTATACAAACCCTTGTGATGGGAACATAAACCCTGGCAATACATAAACAGAACCTGTCTATAACAAAAAAAATATGAATAAATAAATAAATCAATCAATACATGAATAATTAAATAAATAAATTAATTGATAAATAAATAAATAAAACAAAAGATAAGTGAATAAGTAAATAACAAAATAAATAAAAAGATAATTAAAATAATAAATAAATTAATTGATTAAATTTAAAAGAATAATAATAAAAAGGAATAAATATGATAGATAAATTTTTTATTAGTAAATCAAACATTTACTTAATTATTAGAAATAACAAATAAACCATAATTAATTAATTAATAAATATCAGAATTAATTACTCAATAGAATAATTAATCAATGAAGAAAAGAATGTATTCAAAAATTAACAGACAAATAAATTTCTTTATGAATAAATAAGTTACTTAGCTTATTAATAATTATTACAATTAAAAAATAAATAGGTAAATTAAGGTAAGGAGTTGCCTAGTAAGAGAAGGGTAAGAATTTCAGTATAAAATAAATCTGCATCTATGAAAGACAGGTAGGAATATGACGAATATTTTGCCGCATACTTATCTGGTACAAGGTACAGGTAGGTGAGAAAAAGCTCTGAGAAAAGGGATATATCTTCATGTTAAACCTATCTTTTGAATCTCCATAACAGGTAAGGAGTTGTCTCGTAAGACCAGGGTAAGAATTGCAGTATAAAATAAATCAGCATCTACGAAAAACAGGTAGGAATATGACGAATATTATGCCGTATTCTTATCTGGTACACGGTACAGGTAGGTGAGAGAAAGCTCTGAGATAATGGACATATCTTCAGGTTAAACCTATCTTTTGAATCTCCATAAAAGGTAAGGAGGTGCCTAGCAAGATCAGGGTAAGAATTTCAGTATAAAATAAATCAGCATCTATGAAAGACAAGTAGGAATATGACGAATACTTTGCCGTGTTCTTATCTGGTACAAGGTACAGGTAGGTGAGAGAAAGCTCTGAGATCAGGGACTTATCTTCATGTTAAAGCTATCTTTTGAATCTCCATAAAAGGTAAGGATTTCCCTAGTAAGGTCAGGGGAAGAATTTCAGCATAAAATAAATCAGCATCTACGAAAGACAGGTAGAAATATGACGAATATTTTGTCGTATTCGTATCTGGTACAAGTAGGTTAGAGAAAGCTCTGAGATAAGGGATATATCTTTTTTTAAACAAAAAAGGTTAAACCTATCTTTTGAATCTCCATAAAAGGTAAGGAGTTGCCTAGTAAGACCAGGGTAAGAATTGCAGTATAAAATAAATCAGCATCTACGAAAGACAGGTAGGAATATGACGAACATTTTGCCACGTTCATATCTGGTACAAGGTACAAGTAGGTGAGAGAAAGCTCTGAGATCAGGGACATATCATCAGGTTAAACCTTTTTTTTAAAACTCTATAAAAGGTAAGGTGTTGCCAAGTAAGATCAGGGTAAGAATTTCAGTATAAAATAAATCAGCATCTATAAAAGACAGGTAGGAATATGACGAATATTTGGCCGTATTCTTATCAGGTACAAGGTACAGGTAGGTGAAAGATAGCTCTGAGATCAGGGACATATTTTCAGGTTAAATTTTATTTTTTAACTCCATAAAAGGTAAGGTGTTGCCAAGTAAGATCAGGGTAAGAATTTCAGTATAAAATAAATCAGCATCTATGAAAGACAGGTAGGAATATGACGAATATTTGGCCGTATTCTTATCTGGTACAAGGTACAGGTAGGTGAAAGATAGCTCTGAGATCAGGGACATATTTTCGTGTTAAACTTATCTTTTGAATCTCCGTAAAAGGTAGGAAGTTGCCGAGTTTGATATAAAATTATTAGCTGGTACAAGCTACAGGTAGGTAGGAAAACTTTTTTTAAGATCATGGTAATAATTTCAATCTAAAATAAATCAGCATCAATGAATGGCATGTGGGATTATGATTATTTACATCCAAATTAGATGCTTTCTTTTAAAACAATTTGCTGTAAATGAATGCATCATATGAATACCTAATAAACAAGATGTGTTTGTGTAACACTGATGCCCCCGTATGGCAATATAGCAAAATTTAAACTTTTCTTAAATGCAAATTTAATTAATAGGTACCAAAAGTAAGGCATTCTCAATTGAAAACAATTGTGAAATTTGAAAGTAAGCCAATGTTAATTTTTTTTCCCATAAGTACAAAAATCTCTGAGGTCAAGGCCAAATGGTCAATGTAATTGGTATCAAAATGAAAGGTCTTGCCACATAGAATTCTATATAGAGTATTAAAGCCCTAGCCCTAACCCGTCAGAAGTTATGACCAAGGTTATTATTTTAAAAAGTAGTTCAAACTCCAAGTCAAGGTCAAAGGGTCCATGTTCTTGTTATCAAATGAAAGGCCCTGTCACAAGGATTAAATATGTTAAGTATGAAAGCACTAGCCATAATACTTTAAAAGTTATGGTCAAGGTTTGCTTTTTTGAAGTAGGTCGATCTCAAAGGTCAAGGTCAAAAGGTCAAAGTTCTTGGTATCCAATGAAGTATCTTCTCACAAGGATTACGTATATGAAGTATGAAAGTCCTATCCCTTACTGTTCAAAAGTTATACCCAAGGTTAAAGTTTTTTCACAAGTATGGAAATCTTCAAGGTCAAGGTCAAAAGGTCAAGGCTGTTGGTATCCATGGGTATCCAATGAAAATATGTGAGATACAAATGTCTTGGTATCTACTGTTCAAAAGATATGGCCAAAGTAAAAGTTTAAAATTTTCATGAAAAATGGGTCAAACTCCAAAAATTAATAATAAATTATCAAGAGCTAATATCAGCCTTTCTGAGTTTCAGTGCTGAAACCATTGTTTAAAAAGGATGACTCAATGATCTATAAAATAAAAAGTTGGTGTGACATTCCACCTTAAACGTTTTTGAAGAGTAAGAGTTATCTGCATTTGATGAAAAGAAGAAAATTTATTATTTCTCAATGTGTCTGCCGTAAAGGAGTCATTTTTTTTGGTATATAATTCAATAAAGATATAGTTTATTCAAATATTTACAAAGATATTTGTTTGAAAATCAAATAACTTTTTACAATCTCTTAAAAAACATGTGCAGCCCAGACATCACTGCCCTAAGTAAAGAAATATTAATAAAGAAAGCACAATGTCATATGTTTGTACTTTGAATCACATGAAAAAAAAAATTCACTCGAATTACCTAGTGTGAAATATTAGGTATACAAGACCCAGAATAGTAGTCACTGCCGAATAGCAAGAAATATAGGTCTTGTAGATTTACGTATCCCTTGCTCTATTGCATTAGCATATGCCTCGGGGGAAAAAAACTTGAGTTTTGTGAGAAATTAAGTCTTATCGCTAAGCTGGATATTCATGTGAAAAAATAACAGATTTCTTATTAGTGGTTGTTGAATAGGTATGAGTTTCTAATTAAAATAAGAAAATAATTATTTCTATCTCACAACCTGAGTATAATAATCATACAATTACACTGGCGAATTAGTTTATAGGTAGTGCAACCCCTCCTCGGACCCCTTTTCTGTCCAGTATGTACATAAGATTATAATTCAATAATTTTTAATTTTAAATAAATGTAATTTACCAGTCGAATAAATATTGATAAAAAATATTATTTAATTTCTGTATATTTTAACACTGACAAACTCTTAACTCTGACAAACAACCGCACCCCCCTTTCGAGATTCCTGGATTCGCCACTGACATCTGCGTCGCCGTGTGAAATAGTGGTAAGAAAGTCTGCTTTAAAGTCGCGGATTAAGGAGATAATCCTTGTGTTGCAGGTTTGAGTCCCTCTGAAGGACGTGGAGACCGGTCCTCCAATTAGACCGTATAAACCGAGGTCCCTTGTCGCAGTTGGTGCTGGCACGAAAAAGGTCCCTCCATGTGCAGGGGGCCAGGGCCCCCTTTTCTTTACAATATATACATAAGATTTAATAATTCAATAATTTTAGTGTGGTTATGGGATCCTTCACTCTGACAAACAACCGCTCCCACCCCTCCCTGTCGCTGTTGGTGCTGGCACGAAAAAGGTCCCTCACTGCTCAATGACCCAGGGTGTCGAGCAGCTTTCCAACGGCAATTGTTAGTGTTCCATGAGTGAAAAACTGGAACAAGGATCTTAAGGCAGCATTTAAACACGTTTGGTTTTTGTTTCTTACATGACCACATTTAACGATAGATGCCTGTCTCCACTCCTAGGTAATACCCCCCCCCCCCCCCGTGCATTCTCCATTCGCAATGCACATAACAACCAAACAGCATTAACCGAAATACAAATATATATACAAAGGAAATATATCCAGTAATTTACCTCAACTCCTTTTATTTTTCACTAAAATCAATCCACGATTCTCTATAATTTATCCATGATTGATGATTAATTTTTATTGATAAATTGTTTATATATACTGACATTTCCATTTTTCGGCATACGGATTGATATACAATAACCCCATTGTAAATTACATATGAAATAAATGTAAATTACCAATCAAATAAATATTATTAAAGAATATTAATTTTATTTCTGTATACTTTAACACATGTGGAATATTCCATGTACGAGTGAATAGGTCTCTAGTGATGACGTATTACGCATCTTATGAACGATAGCTCGTTATATGAACGATAACTCATGTTCGACTTCTTTTACGCCATACCATCTAGTGATATCCTTTATTTATACATGTACTATTTTCAAAAGTCTTGACAACGTAAAGTAAATTGATAAAAAATTATGCTTGGGAAAAAAATCTTCTTGAATCATCCATTTTACATTTTCCCCTATCGAAGACCGTATTCATATTTTAAAAATTTTACTTGCACTGATGACGTCACAATGAGAATGCATCATAGTGCACTGATGTCATAATGGTTGCGAACCACTCTTGTCGTTCAGCAAGAAAATAACACACGTTGTAAATCTGTGGATACCTATTTCGTTTCCTATGATGGAGAAATTGGGAAATAAAACTATGGAACAGCGTCTAAGGACAAGCCTGCTTCAGTATTTATCAAGGACAAACACACGGACCATGACCCCAGTTGTAAATATCATTTTAAAAAATCTCATTGTTATGTATAGTTTTTAGCAAAGCTTTAGAAATAGCTTCATAAACTTTACAGCATACATGCAACGTAAATTGATAGGGTGAAGTTACATGTAATGAAATTTATAAGCAAATACCTGAATACCTACTTTAATTTTTCATTATTCCAGAGACAGCACTTTCTACAAATTTTAATTTTTATCTACGGAAAAGAAACTGCTTATAAAGATGGTGGATTTTCATTTTCAAAGACGAAAGACATTGCTGGTAAGACAATGATAAAATTTAACATTTTTTTTTCTTCTAGTTGATTAAGCTGATTGTATGTATCAAAATTATTATTTAATAAAATTGTATTTTTTTATCAGAAGAACAGAAGAAGTACATAATATTTGCTTATCTGTTCATGGAAGCTTTGAAAAAGAATATGATTACGGAGACAGATTTACATACACTTAAAGAATGTGGACACAGCATATTCTGTATCTGGTCAAAAGTGGTAAGTTATTAAGTTAATTTTGTATTTTAAAACAAACTTAGGTTATTGTTTCTTTCCGTTTTGAACCAAAGCGTAAAGGGACTTTTGAGCTAATGAAGAGTTCTTTAAAATCGCTTTGATTCCAGTTTTTTTTCTTTCTGAGCAATAGTTTATGGCTGAAAATGTATTTAAATCCTTTTTTGTGAATCTGTTGGCGTTTTTAGCATATCTTAAATTGCTCTTTGAGAATGGATAGCTTAATTGTTCAAATTATCTCTATTTTAGAAATTAGTCAATCTGAGTTGGTCTCATCAAGGATTTTTTGTTTCATTAGGTAAGGACAAAGCAGCTGAAAGATACCTCCGAATTCTAGAAGACAGTGAGGAGGTCATTTTCAATGTAAGTGGATACTTACTATTCCAGGAACACTTTACTTTGGCAATAACATACTACGTGTACTGTGTTTGTCATTCAACTTAAAAAAAGATTCCTAAGGCCATACCAATTTCTAATATAGTTCGTCGGATTCGCCGCTTCTATTTATTACAAATGCAAATTATAATATTAAAAAAAAAATGTCCGCGCGCTTCCAAAAAAATCCGACTACAATTTTTTTTCTCGACTTTTTGCACCAAACACACAAGAACTTTGAAACTTGTATGACAGATGCGCGGGATTTATAGTGAGATAGAAGCAGTTTGTGAAGTTTTGCACCATGCAGTCTGTTTAACTGTTCATATGTACCAGGGGTGTGCAATTAGCATCCCCTGACGCCCAGGGCTAACATTTTTGGGGGTCGGGATAGTGGTTTTCTACAAGGAGGTTGCCCGTAGGGCTAGTAAAAAATATAACTACACACGCAATACATGAAAAGCACAACCGGTATTTTAACTCGTTTTTGGCTATAAAATTCCCAACCAGTTTATATTTTCCAGACAACAATACTCCTACTGTCAATAAATCTCCATAATCTTATCCGTTTTGCAGAACTACCTGACTTATTTACTTCCAAAAACGATCGTTTTTTCCTAATCCGAATTTCCTCTATTCCTCCGTTTATGGTAAATACATGCAGCTATATCTTTAAATTATTTACGATCACTCAATCAACTGAAAGATAAGTGTTTTGTGACTCACATAAAATACATTTATTTTGTTTTGAATGATTTAAGATGAAAACAAAATGAATTTAATTTCATTCTAAATGAGCTAGTGCAATGATCAGAGAAAGGGAAGATAATTTATTGAAGTTCATTTTAATTTTATTTCATAATATTTAAACATGACTGAATTTGATATTGAGAATTAAAACTTGACTTTAAAAAGAATGACCTCAGGGCTCAGTACCCTGACTTTTATCAGCAATTAATTTCTTTTTCAACATTATTTTATAGTTCAATTATTTTAATTTTTGCCCCTGTATTTGGGCTAGTACCTTTGCATTTGCCACTAGCCTGTGGGCTAGTACTTGATATTTTTAATTGCACAACACTGTGTACTATAGTTAAAAACAATGGGTACAAAGTTGTTTCATACAAGCAATAGAAATGGAAGCAGAGGAGATGTTTGAAAACATTACATTTATGAAAGTAAAGTCTTTGAAATTTGATACATTTTTACTTACTAAAAAAAATCCCCAAAAAGTTAAGAATGATAAGTTCATGTGGTATGCAAATGATATCTATCTTTATTTTTTAGGTTCACGCATTTTGAAATAAACACTTTATTAAAAAATATATATATGTATAAGTTATATTCGCTCGCCTCATAATTTTGAAACCCAAAATAAAAAATAATATTAATAAAAAAATTTCGCTCGCTCGCCTCACTTTTTATTTTTGAAAATCCGAAGAACTATTTTACAAATTGGTATGGCCTAATCATTTTGCGTAATGATTTCAATTTGATTTCTTCTTATCACAGATAAAACGATTTCAAAGGCAGCTCCTTAAAACCAAAGACTTATTAGCCAAGAACAGCGATGATCCTGCAGCTATAAAGACACAGAAGTTACACCAAACGTTCCACTTCAGAAAATCAGGCTTGTTTGAGAGAATGGGGACACGGTTGAGGAAATTCTTTGGTCAGCGTGACCCTAATGACTTTTTTATGGCCAAGTTTCAGGACGTTAACTGAAATCAGGAGTTCTCTGTGTTACAGCAGACCGGTGATATTTGCATGACTGCAGCTAAAACACTGTTAGTGAAGGTTCAAGCTACAGCACTGATTGATGCATAAACTACAAGTTCATTACTTTAGATGTGACTAGCGTTTTCATTATCAACATCATATTCACTTTTGTAGTTATTTGATAGTGGCGTTTTAGTCACATTTCTCATCACTTTTGTAGTTATTATTTGATAGTGGCGTTTTAGTCACATTTCTCATCACTTTTGTAGTTATTTTTTGATAGTGGCGTTTTAGTCACATTTTTCATCACTTTAATTTCTTTTTTGATAGTGGCGATTTAGTCACATTTTTCATCACTTTTATTTATTTTTTGATAGTGGCGTTTCAGTCACATTTCTCTGTTTTTCCTCATTTGGCAAAAATTCTCTGATATTTTCAATATCGATAACGATCTTTAAAATGACCTTTACTCATTATTTTGATATTTTTGGATAAATTTATTATTTTAATCTTCAAATGTGTTATGTTCACTTTCATTTAGTCAACTCTGACAGCTTTGTATTCATAATCGATGTTACAGATTTTAAAAAAAGTTCATTCTGGAGTAGATCTTTCTGCGTTTTTGTTTTCCTGTGTGCTCTTACAAAAATAATGCGTATTTATAATGAAAACTAGAGGTACTGTGAGCAATGAGCTCACTAAATGATACCCCCACCTCCCATATGAATATAATGGCAGTGTCCGTGTTTTGCTATGTAGGTGCACAATGGCAATATGTAATAAAGAATCTGTGAAAGTTTCATCAAATTTCATCCAGTGGTAAGAGAGGAGTTGCGGATAAGAGATGGGTACCCCAAAGCGTAACAGACGGACAGCTCGACTGACGGACGGACATACCATTTACTATACACCCTCCCGCTTTTCAAACGGGGGGTATAACTAGAGCTCACTAAATGATACCCCGCCTCCCATATGAATATAATGAAAGTGTCCATGTTTTGCTATGGGAAACACAAGATACGTGTCGGATCAAAAAGTAAAATTGGAGGTGAACAATGGCAATATGTTATAAATATTCTGTAAAAGTCCCATCAGATTTCATTCAGTGGTAAAAGAGGAGTTGCGGATAAGAGACCCCAAAGCGTCACAGATGAACGGACGTACAGACGGACGGACGAACATCCGGATTACTATACTGTATATACCCTCCCGCTTTTCAAGGGGGTATATCTTTCTTAGTTTTATTTGTGGGTGCATGAGATGTCATTATACCCCCGCTTGAAAAGCGAGAGGGTATATAGTAATCGGTATGTATGTCTGTCTGTACGTCCGTCTGTCTGTCCGTCCGTCCGTCTAGCAATACGCCCGTCCGTCTGTCTGTTACGCTTTGGGGTACCCATTTCTTATCCGCAACTCCTCTTATACCACTGAATGAAATTTGCTGAGATTTTCACAGAATCTTTATTACATAATGCCATTGTGCACCTCATATTTTACTTTTTGATCCGACACATATTTTGGGTTTCCCATAGCAAAACGTGAACACTGCAATTATATTCATATGGGAGGTGGGGGTATCATTTAGTGAGCTCATTGCTCCCAGTACCTCTAGTTTTATATAGATACTGTTTGTTTATCGTCCTAGCGATTAAATAAGTAAACCTTTTATACATGTATGAAAACCTGCGTTGCAATAAAATAAAAGACACCTCAGAGTCCTACAGACTATAGAAAATAAGACCCATAGAACAAATAAATTGTGTGGCAGGCGCTCGGCTTCAGCTTTCCATCAACTTTCTTATTTCTGTAGTTATATTCTGCTATCACATGAGTATGGTATAAAATATCTTTCAAGTGAAACGATTCTTAAGAGAATAATCTGAGAACGAACATTATTTTAATATAGAGGCAGGCTACTGACAGATAAGTTGGTGTGGGATAGGAATTTAAACAACCTCATTTGAAATTCGTCACATGAAATAAAAAAAAAATAAACATCATTGAATTGTATTTTGAGTGACCTTTTTTATACCATTTGTTATATCTAAAACTACGAGGGGTGATCAAAGAGTTCGCGAACTACCTCTGTATCTACAAAACCACAATTCAACTGGTACACACATAGCCATACACAAGTTCTATAAATAGCATTTGCTGAATAAGGTTTTGCTCCCTATTTGTGGCGTCACAATGTGAAAATGACGTCACTATGAAAGTCACTTGTGACGAAAAATGGTTGTCTCAGTCTGTACTCGTTCAATAAATGACTAGTAAATTTTATGGTATATCTTAGAAATTCCTTTGAAGTAGCGTATAATAATTTGTACACAGTTTATTAAGACCAATGACTTACTATAAAGTCAATTAATGATTGGATTGATTGTTTTATGAAGGAAAGCTGATGGTTAAAAATTATACTTGTTATGTTGCCCAGTGAAAGCAAGTTTGAAAAGAGATGAGTTTTTAATTAAGCAATTTGCTTTCAAAGACCTCCAATTCACACTTTGAAAAAAAAGTTGAATATTTCAACAATAATATAATTATTAAATACCTAAGATATCATTTACTTTCGATTTTAAAAATCAGTGTATTAGATAGGATAAAAAGGAGGCACCCGTTCTCTATCCACCTTGAATAAACGTCTCTCGAGAGACAGAAGATTTGGGTTTTGATGGTCGCCATGCTTATTTTTGGAAAGGATATTCTTATCCACCCATTCTGTTGTCGAGCTTTGACAATTTCTGACAAATGAACTGTTCTTGTTATAAAAATTAACTTAAATGGAAAGAAATATAAAACTCGGGAAAATCTTTCAGCGCTACGGAGGGGGTACCTCACGTGACCGCCTATATCACGTGATTTGCCCATGAGCAGAACAGTTACAGAAACCAGATATTCTTTCTTTTATGGAAGTTATTCAATGAGTTCGCGAACTTTTTGATCACCCCTGTCACCCCAAATTTGACTACGGAATATTCCGTCCACCTGATTAATACAGTGGGGGCGCACGCGGTCGAGACTGGTCAACAATGGCTGCTTACCCTTCATAATCCCACCTTCGGAATTTCTAGTGGATCCATACTAAATGTCAACAAATAAGTTGAAAATGAAATCTGATTGAAGAATCATTTTTCCTCTCTGTGTGTAACATGAAAAATCATAGAAAATATAATTAAAAAAATGTTTTCAGTGGCCCTTGAAGAAGTCCGAAACCCTCGAGTTAAACTATACTTCATGTTTTACAATTTACATTTCTTCATTATTTACTGTATATTCTCTGACACTTAATATCTCACAAACAGTATTTTATCAACTATTATGATGTTTTTTTTATCAAAAATTAAATTTTCAAACACTAGTAATAGAATTCCTTCCTAAAAATACAAAAGTGAAAAAGTTAAGATTTAAAAGCAAAATTAAACGACTGAAAAAAGGCCCAAATCCGGTGTTAAGTTCAGTCTGCCTTTGGTTATATACAACCCATTTAAACTTTGAATACAGATTGATAAACTATGCAACTCTACTCGTAAATTGAATTTGTATAAATTATTTACCTAATCTATGATAAGGAGTGTCACGGATTATCCGCGGATTTATGTAACGTACGTTAACGTTATTGTTACGTCACAATACTGTACGTTATGTTTCTATAGTTAATAACAGAGTCTAAAATAAACCACTATACGATCAAGACGCATTTCTATTCTTTCCACAACAATTTTGGTGCCGTGATCGACGGAATGTTTACATAATACGTAAAATGGAAGGAAGACTAAAAGCCATACGGGCCGGTAACAGATCAGCGGTGACGAAACTTTTCGGACGATTTTTGGACTTGAAAGAAAATACAACCAGTGAAGTAACGGAGGAAATCGAAATAATTAGGAAGTCTCTAACGCAAAAAAGACAAACTCCACGAGAACTAAATGAACGAATATTAGACGCCTTATCTGAAGAGGACATGAAGAAGAAATCACAAACACAGATGAGTATATGTACAATTGGATTGCAAAATTAAGAAAACAGAAAAATTTACAGAAAAAGTTTCATGTAAAACTTTGAACGCCAGTGCTACAAAGCCGTGAAGGGACACGCCAGTTTCTCAAAAAAGTAAAAATTAATTTGAGATCTCGAATTACACAATCCGTTCCCACGGATTATCAAATTCGTTCCCTCGATTTATAATTCGAGATCTCGAAATACACAATCCATTCCCACGGATTACCAATTCGTTCCCTCGATTTATAATTTGAGATCTCGAAATACACAATCCGTTCCCACAGACTACCAATTCGTTCTCACAGATTATCAATTCGTTCCCTCAAATTACACAATCCGTTATCTCAGATTCTAATTCATTCTCTCAATTTAAACAATTCGTTCCCTCGGAATGAAAATCGATCCCACGATTTAATTATTATTTATCTGCACATATCGGATATGACAACACGTGTTTAATGAATAAAATATGAAGTAGTTTACATCCTACTTTTTATTACATATTCAGTTAAAAATGAAACAAATTACATGGAACGCATTAATTGATAATTGATACAAGGGATTGGATTTTCCAAGCCTTTATACATGTACTCGGATATATGTATATGTTATATAGGTATGAAATTCGAGAGAACGGTTTGCCAAAATCATTAGACTTATATGTTGATTAGTGGGATCGGATTGTGTTATTCGAGATCTCAAATTACAAATAGAGATCTCGATTATAATTCCAAAACGAATTATGTAATTCGAGATCTCGAATTATAAATTGTGGGAACGAATTAGTTATTTGTGACGAGACGAACTATGTAATTCGAGATCATGAATTATAAATTGGGGACAAATTGATAACTGGATCATTTTGTAATTGGATCTCGAATTAGATTTTACTTTTTTGAGAAATCATACCTCGCTTCAGGGCTTTCGTTACATTTTTCTGCTACCGATTTTTGTACCCGCCTTAGAAATTCATGATAGTAACGTAAACACTTCAGCTGCAATCACTCAAGTGAAACGGCTTGTGAGAATATTCTAAATAATTTTCCTGCCACTGATCTCGATGAACAAAATAACCAGGATTGGCAGAAAAATGTTTTGTCATTACCATCCCACCACGTCACAAATAATCATCGACTACCGAAATTAAATCTTCCACATTTTGACGGGGATATACTACAATGGAATACATTTTGGGATTCATACGAATCAACAATTCACAACAACCAAACTTTAACACCAATTCAAAAGTTTTCGTATCTCAAGGCTCAATTACAGGACGCAGCAGCACAAACCATTGCAGGATTTACTCTCACAAACGCAAATTATGAAACCGCCATAGACCTGCTCAAGGAACGGTTTGGTCAACCGCAAAAAATTATCAATGCACATATGAGAGCACTTATGGAACTGCATGGGATTAACGACGCCATAAGTTAAAGAAATTATGGAGACTGCTTGGAATCTAGTCGTCGGTTGAAAGTGTCTAGGAC
The DNA here is from genome assembly GCF_032062105.1 of Saccostrea cuccullata. Classification (NCBI taxonomy): domain Eukaryota; kingdom Metazoa; phylum Mollusca; class Bivalvia; order Ostreida; family Ostreidae; genus Saccostrea; species Saccostrea cuccullata. The sequence goes on along the minus strand of NW_026939333.1, from coordinate 48,971 downwards.
AAAAGCAAGAGATTTTTAAGCTTTACTGTTTTTAATCAACAAGCTACCAGCTGAAATCCGGAAAAACATTGCTCATTAGATGGTGACAACATTTCACTACACAATTTGTAAAGCTATCAGAATTCGAACTCGAATATTAACAGGCCAGATTGAAAACAGCGATGGATTCCACGCAACAGCAATGTTTGACAGAGACCGCCGCCATTAAGAAACAACGCCATGACTTTTGAATGTTAACATCCAGAAAACAGAATTCATCAATTTACAAACAAATTATAAGAGCCAGCCTAATGCATTTATTGTTGCACAGAGAATCACTAATCCATGATTGTAAAAATATTGAAAAACAAAAAAGTTTAAAACGGATTTGAAATTTTGTTTCAACTGCTTAGGAAACCACCGCGCCGCAAGTAGAGACGATGTACAAAAGTGCGTCAGAAGTTCTTATCACACAAGTATATGCGACATGAAACTAACAGTGATATCTTTAACCGTTCCCACCAGATTATCCACGAACAAAATGTCAATTTAAAATCAGACTAACGTCCGTAACATCGACCTACAAATGGAATTGCCAAAACAGCTATCTCCAGGATAAGGATTTTGACTTCTTTGCTGATAGCAACACATTGTTCCTGCAAATTTCATAAAAATCCATGCAATGTTTTTCCGGATTTCAGCGTGCACAAAATTTGATGGTCAGAAATATTATAATTATAAGCTCCGTTCATCTCTTGCTTTTGTCTGGACACTTTAAATATAGACATGAAAAAAGCAATTTCTTTAACTTATGGCGTCTTTCTCGGGGCATGAAAAATCTCAATATGTGCATTGATAATTTTTTGCGGTTGACCAAACATGATTGCCCACATAATTTGACCCTTTTAAAATCAGTAAATTGTCCATATCTCACGACCGGAAGTGACGACGTACTTATGAAAAATTTCCAATAAGGTTCAGAATCCAAAATGTATCAGATCTGAAAGTTTCGGAAAATCAACCATTTGTAGCCGTTTAATGACGAACTCGCTTGCACAAAAATCGGTAAGAAAAAAATAATAATAACTAGAAACGATCTCGTTGCGAGCAACGAGTAGTGTCTTCCGTTACTATCATGATTTCTAGGCCATAAAACCGAGCTGAAAATGGATTAAACATATTTTGGACACAAAAGTAATTGAAACGGGTCACTAGCGTGAAAATCCAATACGCTTATCGATTACGCTATTTGATCAACTACTCGTTCCTTCAATTTATAATACATATAATTAACATAGTTCGTCGTCACAAATAACTAATTCGTTCCCACAATTTATAATTCGAGATCGCGTTTTCACAGATTAATAATTCGAGTAAATCTTAGCGAATTTCTCTTGGAATGTTCCCATAATCAACATATAAGTCGGTTTTGGCAAACCGAGGTCGAATTTCATACCTATATAACATATACATATATCCGAGTACATGTATAAAGGCTTGGAAAATCCAATCCCTTGTATCAATTATCAATTAATGCGTTCCATGTAATTTGTTTCATTTTTAACTGAATATGTAATAAAAAGTAGGATGTAAACTACTTCATATTTTATTCATTAAACACGTGTTGTCATATCCGATATGTGCAGATAAATAATAATTAAATCGTGGGATCGATTTTCATTCCAGGGAACGAATTGTTTAAATTGAGAGAATGAATTAGAATCTGAGATAACGGATTGTGTAATTTGAGGGAACGAATTGATAATCTGTGAGAACGAATTGGTAGTCTGTGGGAACGGATTGTGTATTTCGAGATCTCAAATTATAAATCGAGGGAACGAATTGGTAATCCGTGGGAATGGATTGTGTATTTCGAGATCTCGAATTATAAATCGAGGGAACGAATTGATAATCCGTGGGAACGGATTGTGTAATTCGAGATCTCAAATTAATTTTTACTTTTTTGAGAAACTGGCGTGTCCCTTCACGGCTTTCGTAGCACTGGCGTTCAAAGTTTTACATGAAACTTTTTCTGTAAATTTTTCTGTTTTCTTAATTTTGCAATCCAATTCGTACATATACTCATCTGTGTTTGTGATTTCTTCTTCTATGTCCTCTTCAGATAAGGCGTCTAATATTCGTTCATTTAGTTCTCGTGGAGTTTGTCTTTTTTGCGTTAGAGACTTCCTAATTATTTCGATTTCCTCCGTTACTTCACTGGTTGTATTTTCTTTCAAGTCCAAAAATCGTCCGAAAAGTTTCGTCACCGCTGATCTGTTACCGGCCCGTATGGCTTTTAGTCTTCCTTCCATTTTACGTATTATGTAAACATTCCGTCGATCACGGCACCAAAATTGTTGTGGAAAGAATAGAAATGCGTCTTGATCGTATAGTGGTTTATTTTAGACTCTGTTATTAACTATAGAAACATAACGTACAGTATTGTGACGTAACAATAACGTTAACGTACGTTACATAAATCCGCGGATAATCCGTGACACTCCTTATCATAGATTAGGTAAATAATTTATACAAATTCAATTTACGAGTAGAGTTGCATAGTTTATCAATCTGTATTCAAAGTTTAAATGGGTTGTATATAACCAAAGGCAGACTGAACTTAACACCGGATTTGGGCCTTTTTTCAGTCGTTTAATTTTGCTTTTAAATCTTAACTTTTTCACTTTTGTATTTTTCAGGAAGGAATTCTATTACTAGTGTTTGAAAATTTAATTTTTGATAAAAAAAACATCATAATAGTTGATAAAATACTGTTTGTGAGATATTAAGTGTCAGAGAATATACAGTAAATAATGAAGAAATGTAAATTGTAAAACATGAAGTATAGTTTAACTCGAGGGTTTCGGACTTCTTCAAGGGCCACTGAAAACATTTTTTTAATTATATTTTCTATGATTTTTCATGTTACACACAGAGAGGAAAAATGATTCTTCAATCAGATTTCATTTTCAACTTATTTGTTGACATTTAGTATGGATCCACTAGAAATTCCGAAGGTGGGATTATGAAGGGTAAGCAGCCATTGTTGACCAGTCTCGACCGCGTGCGCCCCCACTGTATTAATCAGGTGGACGGAATATTCCGTAGTCAAATTTGGGGTGACAGGGGTGATCAAAAAGTTCGCGAACTCATTGAATAACTTCCATAAAAGAAAGAATATCTGGTTTCTGTAACTGTTCTGCTCATGGGCAAATCACGTGATATAGGCGGTCACGTGAGGTACCCCCTCCGTAGCGCTGAAAGATTTTCCCGAGTTTTATATTTCTTTCCATTTAAGTTAATTTTTATAACAAGAACAGTTCATTTGTCAGAAATTGTCAAAAGCTCGACAAACAGAATGGGTGGATAAGAATATCCTTTCCAAAAATAAGCATGGCGACCATCAAAACCCAAATCTTCTGTCTCTCGGAGACGTTTATTCAAGGTGGATAGAGGAACGGGTGCCTCCTTTTTATCCTATCTAATACACTGATTTTTAAAATCGAAAGTAAATGATATCTTAGGTATTTAATAATTATATTATTGTTGAAATATTCAACTTTTTTTTCAAAGTGTGAATTGGAGGTCTTTGAAAGCAAATTGCTTAATTAAAAACTCATCTCTTTTCAAACTTGCTTTCACTGGGCAACATAACAAGTATAATTTTTAACCATCAGCTTTCCTTCATAAAACAATCAATCCAATCATTAATTGACTTTATAGTAAGTCATTGGTCTTAATAAACTGTGTACAAATTATTATACGCTACTTCAAAGGAATTTCTAAGATATACCATAAAATTTACTAGTCATTTATTGAACGAGTACAGACTGAGACAACCATTTTTCGTCACAAGTGACTTTCATAGTGACGTCATTTTCACATTGTGACGCCACAAATAGGGAGCAAAACCTTATTCAGCAAATGCTATTTATAGAACTTGTGTATGGCTATGTGTTGTACCAGTTGAATTGTGGTTTTGTAGATACAGAGGTAGTTCGCGAACTCTTTGATCACCCCTCGTAGTTTTAGATATAACAAATGGTATAAAAAAGGTCACTCAAAATACAATTCAATGATGTTTATTTTTTTTTTTTATTTCATGTGACGAATTTCAAATGAGGTTGTTTAAATTCCTATGACACCAACTTATCTGTCAGTAGCCTGCCTCTATATTAAAATAATGTTCGTTCTCAGATTATTCTCTTAAGAATCGTTTCACTTGAAAGATATTTTATACCATACTCATGTGATAGCAGAATATAACTACAGAAATAAGAAAGTTGATGAAAGCTTGAAGCCGAGCGCCTGCCACACAATTTATTTGTTCTATGGGTCTTATTTTCTATAGTCTGTAGGACTCTGAGGTGTCTTTTATTTTATTGCAACGCAGGTTTTCATACATGTATAAAAGGTTTACTTATTTAATCGCTAGGACGATAAACAAACAGTATCTATATAAAACTAGAGGTACTGGGAGCAATGAGCTCACTAAATGATACCCCACCTCCCATATGAATATAATTGCAGTGTTCACGTTTTGCTATGGGAAACCCAAAATATGTGTCGGATCAAAAAGTAAAATATGAGGTGCACAATGGCATTATGTAATAAAGATTCTGTGAAAATCTCAGCAAATTTCATTCAGCGGTATAAGAGGAGTTGCGGATAAGAGATGGGTACCCCAAAGCGTAACAGACAGACGGACGGGCGTATTGCTAGACGGACGGACGGACAGACAGACGGACGTACAGACAGACATACATACCGATTATTATATACCCTCTCGCTTTTCAAGCGGGGGTATAATGACATCTCATGCACCCACAAATAAAACTAAGAAAGATATACCCCCTTGAAAAGCGGGAGGGTATATACAGTATAGTAATCCGGATGTTCGTCCGTCCGTCTGTACGTCCGTTCATCTGTGACGCTTTGGGGTCTCTTATCCGCAACTCCTCTTTTACCACTGAATGAAATCTGATGGGACTTTTACAGAATATTTATAACATATTGCCATTGTTCACCTCCAATTTTACTTTTTGATCCGACACGTATCTTGTGTTTCCCATAGCAAAACATGGACACTTTCATTATATTCATATGGGAGGCGGGGTATCATTTAGTGAGCTCTAGTTATACCCCCGTTTGAAAAGCGGGAGGGTGTATAGTAATCGGTATGTCCGTCCGTCTGTCTAGCTGTCCGTCTGTTACGCTTTGGGGTACTTATCTCTTATCCGCAACTCCTCTCTTACCACTGGATGAAATTTGATGAAACTTTCACAGATTCTTTATTACATATTGCCATTGTGCACCTACATAGCAAAACACGGACACTGCCATTATATTCATATGGGAGGTGGGGGTATCATTTAGTGAGCTCATTGCTCACAGTACCTCTAGTTTTCATTATAAATACGCATTATTTTTGTAAGAGCACACAGGAAAACAAAAACGCAGAAAGATCTACTCCAGAATGAACTTTTTTTAAAATCTGTAACATCGATTATGAATACAAAGCTGTCAGAGTTGACTAAATGAAAGTGAACATAACACATTTGAAGATTAAAATAATAAATTTATCCAAAAATATCAAAATAATGAGTAAAGGTCATTTTAAAGATCGTTATCGATATTGAAAATATCAGAGAATTTTTGCCGAATGAGGAAAAAAAGAGAAATGTGACTGAAACGCCACTATCAAAAAATAAATAAAAGTGATGAAAAATGTGACTAAATCGCCACTATCAAAAAATAAATAAAAGTGATGAAAAATGTGACTAAAACGCCACTATCAAAAAATAACTACAAAAGTGATGAGAAATGTGACTAACACGCCATTATCAAATAATATCAAAAAACTGATTAAAAATGTGACTAAAACGCCACTATCAAATAACTACAAAAGTGAATATGATGTTGATAATGAAAACGCTAGTCACATCTAAAGTAATGAACTTGTAGTTTATGCATCAATCAGTGCTGTAGCTTGAACCTTCACTAACAGTGTTTTAGCTGCAGTCATGCAAATATCACTGGTCTGCTGTAACACAGAGAACTCCTGATTTCAGTTAACGTCCTGAAACTTGGCCATAAAAAAGTCATTAGGGTCACGCTGACCAAAGAATTTCCTCAACCGTGTCCCCATTCTCTCAAACAAGCCTGATTTTCTGAAGTGGAACGTTTGGTGTAACTTCTGTGTCTTTATAGCTGCAGGATCATCGCTGTTCTTGGCTAATAAGTCTTTGGTTTTAAGGAGCTGCCTTTGAAATCGTTTTATCTGTGATAAGAAGAAATCAAATTGAAATTATTATGCAAAATGATTAGGCCATACTTTTTGTAAAATAGTTGAATGACAAAAATAAAAAGTGAGTTAGCGAAAGAAATTTTTTTGGAATAATATTATTTTTTATTTTGAAAATTACCTCCTCACTGTAACTTATACATATATATATTTTTTAATAAAGTGTTTTTTCAAAATGCGTGAACCTAAAAAATAAAAAATCCATTTGCATACCACATGAACTTATCATTCTTAACTTTTTGGGGATTTTTTTTAGTAAGTAAAAATGTATCAAATTTCAAAGAGCAATTTACTTTCTAAAAATGCCAATGTTTTCAAACATCTAAATACTTTTCCCATAAACTATTGCTCAGAAAGAAACAAAAACTTGTTTTTAAATAGTACACAGTGATGTGCAATTAAAAATATTCATTAGTACTAGCCCACAGGCTAGTGGCAAATGCAAAGGTACTAGCCCAAATACAGGGGCAAAAATTAAAATAATTTGTTATAAAATACAAAATTGAAAAAGAAATTAATTGCTGATAAAAGTCAGGGTATGCCCTGTGTCATTCTTTTTAAAGTGTATTTTAATTCTCAATATCATATTCAGTCATGTTTAAAGCTTCCATGAAATAAAATTAAATGAACTTCAATAAATTATCTTCTTTCTCTGATCATTGCAAAATCATTTAGAATGAAATTAAATTCATTTTGTTTTCATCTTAAATCATTCAAAACAAAATAAATGTATTTTATCATGAGTCACAAAACACTTATCTTTCAGTTGATTTGAAAATGAAAATAATTTTAAGATATAGCTGCATGTATTTACCATAAACGGAGGAATAGAAAATTTGTAGAAAAAACGTGTTTTTGGAAGTGAAAAATAAAGTCAGGTATTCAGGATAAGCTTATGGAGATTTATTACATAGGAGTATTGTTGTCCTATCAATATAAACTGGTTGGGAATTTTATAGCCAAAAACGAGTTAAAATACCGGTTGTGCTTTTCATGTATTGCGTGTGTAGTTATATTTTTTACATAACAATGGGCAACCTCCTTTTTAAAACCATATCCCGACCCCCAAAAATGTTAGCCCTGGGCGTCAGGGGATGTTAATTGCACACCCCTGGTACATATGAACAGTTAAACAGACTGCATGGTACAAAACTTCACAAACTGCTTCTATCTCACTATAAATCCCGCGCATCTGTCATACAAGTTTCAAAGTTCTTGTGTGTTTGGTGCAAAAAGTCGAGAAAAAAAAATTGTAGTCGGATTTTTTTGGAAGCGCGCGCGGACATTTTTTTTTTAATATTATAATTTGCATTTGTAATAAATAGAAGCGGCGAATCCGACGAACTATATTAGAAATTGGTATGGCCTTCAAGAATCTTTTTTTAAGTTGAATGACAAACACAGTACACGTAGTATGTTATTGCCAAAGTAAAGTGTTCCTGGAATAGTAAGTATCCACTTACATTGAAAATGACCTCCTCACTGTCTTCTAGAATTCGGAGGTATCGAAAGCTTTGTCCTTACACGTAATTTTTCAAAAAATCCTTGATGAGACCAACTCAGATTGACTAATTTCTAAAATAGAGATAATTTGAACAATTAAGCTATCCATTCTCAAAGAGCAATTTAAGATATGCTAAAAACGCCAACAGATTCACAAAAAAGGATTTAAATACATTTTCAGCCATAAACTATTGCTCAGAAAGAAAAAAAACTGGAATCAAAGCGATTAAGAACTCTTCATTAGCTCAAAAGTCCCTTTACGCTTTTTCAAAACGGAAAGAAACAATAACCTAAGTTTGTTTTAAAATACAAAATTAACTTAATAACTTACCACAATTGACCAGATACAGAATATGCTGTGTCCACATTCTTTGAAGTGTATGTAAATCTGTCTTATGATTTTCTTTTTCAAAGCTTCCATGAACAGATAAGCAAATATATATGTATATAATTATGTTCTTCTGATAAAAAAATACAATTTTATTAAATAATAATTTTGATACATGTATTTTGTTTAATCAACTAGAAGAAAAAAAAATGTTAAATTTTATCATTGTCTTACCAGCAATGTTTTCGTCTAGAAAAAAAAATCCACCATCTTTATAAGCAGTTTCTTTTAATAAAAATTAAAATTTGTAGAAAGTTATTCTAATAATGAAAAATTAAAGTAGGTATTCAGGTATTTTTTATATAAATTTCATTACATGAATATAGAATTTAGTCGGTTCATGTTATTGTAAAGTTTATGAAGCTATTTCTAAAGCTTTGCTAAAAACTATACATAACAATGAGATTTTTTAAAATGATATTTACAACTGGGGTCATGGTCCGTGTGTTTGTCCTTGATAAATACTGAAGCAGGCTTGTCCTTAGACGCTGTTCCATAGTTTTATTTCCCAATTTCTCCATCATAGGAAACGAAATAGGTATCACAGATTTACAACGTGTGTTATTTTCTTGCTGAACGACAAGATAATTCTGTGAACCAATTGATGACATCAGTGCACTATGATGCATTGTGTATTGTGACGTCATCAGTGCAAGTAAAATTTTTAAAATATGAATACGGTCTTCGAATAGGTAAAATGTAAAATGGATGATTCAAGAAGATTTTTAATTCCCAAGCATAATTTTTTATCAATTTACTTTTTTGTCAAGACTTTTGAAAATAGTACATGTATAAATAAAGGATATCACTAGATGGTATGGCGTAAAAGAAGTCGAACATGAGTTATCGTTCATATAACGAGCTATCGTTCATAAGATGCGTAATACGTCATCACTAGAGACCTATTCACTCGTACATGGAATATTCCACATGTGTTAAAGTATACAGAAATAAAATTAATATTCTTTAATAATATTTATTTGATTGGTAATTTACATTTATTTCATATGTAATTTACAATGGGGTTATTGTATATCAATCCGTATGCCGAAAAATGGAAATGTCAGTATATATAAACAATTTATCAATATAAATTAATCATCAATCATGGATAAATTATAGAGAATCGTGGATTGATTTTAGTGAAAAATAAAAGGAGTTGAGGTAAATTACTGGATATATTTCCTTTGTATATATATTTGTATTTCGGTTAATGCTGTTTGGTTGTTATGTGCATTGCGAATGGAGAATGCACGGGGGGGGGGGGTATTACCTAGTGGAGACAGGCATCTATCGTTAAATGTGGTCATGTAAGAAACAAAAACCAAACGTGTTTAAATGCTGCCTTAAGATCCTTGTTCCAGTTTTTCACTCATGGGAACACTAACAATTGCCGTTGGAAAGCTGCTCGACACCCTGGGTCATTGAGCAGTGAGGGACCTTTTTCGTGCCAGCACCAACAGCGACAGGGAGGGGTGGAGCGGTTGTTTGTCAGAGTGAAGGATCCCATAACCACACTAAAATTATTGAATTATTAAATCTTATGTATATATTGTAAAGAAAAGGGGGCCCTGGCCCCCTGCACAGGGAGGGACCTTTTTCGTGCCAGCACCAACTGCGACAAGGGACCTCGGTTTATACGGTCTAATTGGAGGACCGGTCTCCACGTCCTTCAGAGGGACTCAAACCTGCAACACAAGGATTATCTCCTTAATCCGCGACTTTAAAGCAGACTTTCTTACCACTATTTTACACGGCGACGCAGATGTCAGTGGCGAATCCAGGAATCTCGAAAGGGGGGTGCGGTTGTTTGTCAGAGTTAAGAGTTTGTCAGTGTTAAAATATACAGAAATTAAATAATATTTTTTATCAATATTTATTCGACTGGTAAATTACATTTATTTAAAATTAAAAAATTATTGAATTATAATCTTATGTACATACTGGACAGAAAAGGGGTCCGAGGAGGGGTTGCACTACCTATAAACTAATTCGCCAGTGTAATTGTATGATTATTATACTCAGGTTGTGAGATAGAAATAATTATTTTCTTATTTTAATTAGAAACTCATACCTATTCAACAACCACTAATAAGAAATCTGTTATTTTTTCACATGAATATCCAGCTTAGCGATAAGACTTAATTTCTCACAAAACTCAAGTTTTTTTCCCCCGAGGCATATGCTAATGCAATAGAGCAAGGGATACGTAAATCTACAAGACCTATATTTCTTGCTATTCGGCAGTGACTACTATTCTGGGTCTTGTATACCTAATATTTCACACTAGGTAATTCGAGTGAATTTTTTTTTTCATGTGATCCAAAGTACAAACATATGACATTGTGCTTTCTTTATTAATATTTCTTTACTTAGGGCAGTGATGTCTGGGCTGCACATGTTTTTTAAGAGATTGTAAAAAGTTATTTGATTTTCAAACAAATATCTTTGTAAATATTTGAATAAACTATATCTTTATTGAATTATATACCAAAAAAAATGACTCCTTTACGGCAGACACATTGAGAAATAATAAATTTTCTTCTTTTCATCAAATGCAGATAACTCTTCAAAAACGTTTAAGGTGTAATGTCACACCAACTTTTTATTTTATAGATCATTGAGTCATCCTTTTTAAACAATGGTTTCAGCACTGAAACTCAGAAAGGCTGATATTAGCTCTTGATAATTTATTATTAATTTTTGGAGTTTGACCCATTTTTCATGAAAATTTTAAACTTTTACTTTGGCCATATCTTTTGAACAGTAGATACCAAGACATTTATACTTACATATTTAATCTTTTTTGAAAGACCTTTCATTGGATACCAACAGCCTTGATCCTTTGACCTTGACCTTGTAGATTTCCATACTTGTGAAAAAACTTTAACCTTGGCTATAACTTTTGAACAGTAAGGGATAGGACTTTCATACTTCATATACGTAATCCTTGTGAAAAGATACTTCATTGGATACCAAGAACTTTGACCTTTTGACCTTGACCTTTGAGATCGACCTACTTCAAAAAAGCAAACCTTGACCATAACTTTTAAAGTATTATGGCTAGTGCTTTCATACTTAACATATTTAATCCTTGTGACAGGGCCTTTCATTTGATAACAAGAACATGGACCCTTTGACCTTGACATGGAGTTTGACCTACTTTTTAAAATAATAACCTTGGTCATAACTTCTGACCGGTTAGGGCTAGGGCTTTAATACTCTATATAAGAATTCTATGTAGCAAGACCTTTCATTTTGATACCAATTACATTGACCTTTGGCCTTGACCTCAGAGATTTTTGTACTTATGGGAAAAAAAATTAACATTGGCTTACTTTCAAATTTCACAATTGTTTTCCATTGAGAATACCTTACTTTTGGTACCTATTAATTAAATTTGCATTTAAAAAAAGTTTAATATTTGCTATGTTGCCATACGGGGGCATCAGTGTTACACAAACACATCTTGTTTATAAGGTATTCATATGATGCATTCATTTACAGCAAATTGTTTTAAAAGAAAGCATCTAATTTGGATATAAATAATCATAATCCCACATGCCATTCATTGATGCTGATTTATTTTAGATTGAAATTATTACCATGATCTTAAAAGGGTTTCCCTACCTACCTGTAGCTTGTACCAGCTAATAATTCCAAATCAAACTCGGCAACTTATTACCTTTTACGGAGATTCAAAAGATAAGTTTAACCTGAAAATATGTCCCTGATCTCAGAGCTATCTTTCACCTACCTGTACCTTGTACCAGATAAGAATACGGCCAAATATTCGTCATATTCCTACCTGTCTTTCATAGATGCTGATTTATTTTATACTGAAATTCTTACCCTGATCTTACTTGGCAACACCTTACCTTTTATGGAGTTTAAAAATAAAGTTTAACCTGAAGATATGTCCCTGATCTCAGAGGTTTCTCTCACCTACCTGTACCTTGTACCAGATAAGAATACGGCCAAATATTCGTCATATTGCTACCTGTCTTTCATAGATGCTGATTTATTTTATACTGAAATTCTTACCCTGATCTTACTTGGCAACACCTTACCTTTTATAGAGTTTTAAAAAAAAGGTTTAACCTGATGATATGTCCCTGATCTCAGAGCTTTCTCTCACCTACTTGTACCTTGTACCAGATATGAACGTGGCAAAATGTTCGTCATATTCCTACCTGTCTTTCGTAGATGCTGATTTATTTTATACTGCAATTCTTACCCTGGTCTTACTAGGCAACTCCTTACCTTTTATGGAGATTCAAAAGATAGGTTTAACCTGAAGATATATCCCTGATCTCAGAGCTTTCTCTCACCTACCCTGTACCTTGTACCAGATAAGAACACGGCAAAATATTCGTCATATTCCTACCTGTCTTTCGTAGATGCTGATTTATTTTATACTGCAATTCTTACCCTGGTCTTACTAGGCAACTCCTTACCTTTTATGGAGATTCAAAAGATAGGTTTAACCTGAAGATATATCCCTGATCTCAGAGCTTTCTCTCACCTACCCTGTACCTTGTACCAGATAAGAACACGGCAAAATATTCGTCATATTCCTACTTGTCTTTCATAGATGCTGATTTATTTTATACTGAAATTCTTACCCTGATCTTGCTAGGCACCTCCTTACCTTTTATGGAGATTCAAAAGATAGGTTTAACATGAAGATATGTCCCTTATCTCAGAGCTTTCTCTCACCTACCTGTACCTTGTATCAGATAAGATTAGGGCAAAATATTCGTCATATTCCTACCTGTTTTTCGTAGATGCTGATTTATTTTATACTGCAATTCGTACCCTGGTCTTACTAGACAACTCATTACCTGTTATGGAGATTTAAAAGATAGGTTTAACATGAAGATATATCCCTTATCTCAGAGCTTCCTCTCACCTACCTGTACCTTGTACCAGATAAGAATGCGGAAAAATATTCGTCATATTCCTACCTGTCTTTCATAGATGCTGATTTATTCTATACTGAAATTCTTACCCTGGTCTTACTAGGCAACTCCTTACCTTAATTTACCTATTTATTTTTTAATTGTAATAATTATTAATAAGCTAAGTAACTTATTTATTCATAAAGAAATTTATTTGTCTGTTAATTTTTGAATACATTCTTTTTCTTCATTAATTAATTATTCTATTGAGTAATTAATTCTGATATTTATTAATTAATTAATTATGGTTTATTTGTTATTTCTAATAATTAAGTAAATGTTTGATTTACTAATAAAAAATTTATCTATCATATTTATTCCTTTTTATTATTATTCTTTTAAATTTAATCAATTAATTTATTTATTATTTTAATTATCTTTTCATTTATTTTGTTATTTACTTATCTTTTGTTTTATTTATTTATTTATCAATTAATTTATTTATTTAATTATTCATGTATTGATTGATTTATTTATTTATTCATATTTTTTTTGTTATAGACAGGTTCTGTTTATGTATTGCCAGGGTTTATGTTCCCATCACAAGGGTTTGTATACCCATCACCAGGGTCCATATTACTAGTATCTATCACCAGGGTTTGAATACCAATCACCAGTGTCTGTAAGCCCATCTCCAGGGTCTATATACCCATAGCCAGGGTCTGTATTACCCATCACCAGGGTCTATATACCAATCACCAGGGTCTTTATTATCTATCAGTGTTTATATACCCATCCCCAGGATCTATATACCTATCCCTTGGGTCTAAATACCCATCGCCAGGGTCTGTATTACCCATCATCAGGGTCTATATACCAATCACCAGGGTCTTTATTATCTATCAGGGTTTGTATACCAATCACCAGGGTCTGTATACCCATCACCAAGGTTTGTATACCATCACCAGGGTCTGTATTACCCATCACCGGGGTCTGTATACCCATCACCAGGGTTTGTATTATCTATCACCAGAGGTGTATACCCACTACCAGGGTCTATATACCCATCACCAGGGTCTGTATTACCCATCACCAGGGTCTATATACCCATCACCAGGGTCTGTATTACCCATCACCAGGGTCTGTATTACCCATCACCAGGGTTCTATATACATGTAGCCATGACCAGGGTCTATATATCCATCACCAGGGTCTGTATACCCATCACCAGATACTATGTACCCATCACGAGGATCTGTATTATCTATTACCAGGGTCTTTATACCCATCACCAGGGTCTATATACCCATCACTAGGGGCTGTGTACCTATCAACAGGTCTGTATACCCATTACCAGGGTCTGTATTATCTATCACCAGGGTCTGTATACACATCACCAGGGTTTGTATACCACTCTACAGGTTCTATATACCCATCACTAGAGTCATTACCGCTATTATTACCAATCATCAAGGTTTGTAAATTTATGTCTAGGAAAGGTATTACCTGTCACGTACCAGGTTCTACAAACTTATTACCAGTCTCTGTATATTGTATGATATATATTAAACATACAAGTATAGTATACATGCATCACAAGCACTAGTTGAAATACATATAATTTTTCTTATTTTATCTCCATAGAATCATTCATCTAAAATAGAATATGGTTTTGACTTACCAAGTTTGATATATTTACACCTGTACCATGAAAACAGAGTTAGACATTCCTATAATTCTTTCAAAAGGCCATGCCATGGAAACTGCTGAAATTCTTTTTTTCTGGCTATTCCACATTATTCAGTCTTACTAGTCATCATGTCTAATCCTATTGTACACAATTAATTAATAACTCCAATTAACTTGATACCATTCAATAATGAAGCAAAACATGCTTGCCTTTGAATTCCCTCCATTTTATTTAAAAAGAGGAAGTAAATGACTGAGCATGCTCACAAATGGCTAATGGGTAATCCTAGATCTTCTGGTGACATTCTGGCAATACTGCCAGAAAGTTTTTTTCTGGCAGTTCTGCCAGAATGTCACCAAAAGTTGTTGCCGCTAGCGGTGATATCTCACTAACCCAAAAAGCTTGTTTCTGGTGACAAAAATGTGTTGCTGCAATGTTGCCACAATATAGCGGCAATATTGCTGCAATAATTTTACTTTGGTAAGGGATGTTAATTCATGATTTTTTAATGCAATTGTAAGTTGTTAATGTGAAATTGTGAATTGTAAATGTGAAATTATTTAATCTCATTGGCAAGTTTAAAAAAAAAAACAACAACAACAAAAAAGAAAACAAAAAAAGAAAAAAAAGAAAACAAAAAAAAAACAAAAAACCAAAAAAACAAAAAAAAAAAAAAAAACAAAAAAAAAAACAAAAAAAAAACAAAAAAAAAAAAAAAAAAAAAAAAAAAAAAAAAAAAAAAAAAGAAAAAAAAAACAACAACAAAAAAAAAAAAAGAAAAAAAATCGAGACAGAGGAAAAAAGAAACAAAACTGAAAAAGGCACAAAACTTTTAATGCTGCCTGCTTGAAATAACATATTTACTTGTTATTTCAAGCAGAAGGTTCCAAGCCCTTAAAAGCAGAGGAAAGTTTTGGTGTTAATACAGTGAAAATTGTCTAAACTGACACCTATGCAATCCTGTGAATTACGACGATAAATTTCTTTCCCATTTTACTATTTTCCTTTTTTTTACACTGTGCAATTCGACACCCTGTCTATTCTGACTTAAAATTTATCTCCCAGTGCATGTGGGATTAGACTGATTTCACTGTATGTACATTACTGAATGTATGGAGTTCAAATACAAATAGACTCATGCAGCTGATCAAACTTTTCAATTCAATCATTGTAAAGTATCAATTCATCTGATATGTACGATGCATCAATTATTTTTTCAAATAATTTCTAGCAATGGTATATCTTCAATATTATCTTGCAGTGTTTTGCTGAATGAAATTATCATTTCAATATGCAACTTTGTTGCTGTCTTTAATTGATTAAACAATTTTGAGTTGATGCCTACAAGTAGAAAAACAAAAAACTTTTATTCTCATATTTAAACTAGTTTTAATTGTTCTTTTCCACAGTAATTTTAAAAAGGGGACATAGATTTGGAGTTCACATTTTCTGTACATAAAATTGTATCATATGTTTCTATACATGTGCATTTATTGACAGAGTTTGAGGGCAACATGCGTTTTGTCAGACCCCAGAACCAAACTGTCTAATGGCCTCAGGGAGACAGTTTGGTTGGAGGGTCAACAAAATACATGTTTCACGAGAACCTAGTCAATAAATGTTTTGTTATACCTTTCATTTCATTTTATTTGGACAAACATGCATTTTGTACTGTCTTCTTTGATGTACCTTAGGTCCATCACTGTTGAAAACCAATGAATGAAAATGTGATTAAGCTCCGCCCATTCTGTGATGCAAGTGGTCCAACGTCTCACTCAGCTGTCAAACATCAATTTTAATATGCCCGCTCAGCAAATTAAAACATTAGAAATATAACTTAATAATACTTTTTTGTCATATAGATTTGTATAGGAACAAATTTTTAAAGGTGCATGTATAACAATATATACAATTTCCCATAAAATATAAACTACCACATTTTGGGATTCATTTGATTGACACATCCTTGCACTTTCAGAAAATACTGTAAACCTTATCCCTAATGCTGAAGAAAAGTAGAATTTTTATGTTAACGACTTTTAAATATTTCATTTTTGATTAATAAAAAGTGAAGTATGAAAACCGTCAGTCAGCATTTGAAGTACTTCGCAGGTCATACCGTATAGCAGGTTATCTTGGCGGGTGTAAAATTTGGCGTTTTTGCCTACTCAAAGATATACCAATAATTTTGGGGTAATTTATTTTAGCGGACACAAGGTTTCAGCTCTTAATTGATAGACACTAAGAAGAGTACTAACTATTTTAGCGATTAAAATTTTAGCGGACTATCATCAAAACACGGTATATTAATATATTAATCAGAAAAAGCTTGCAAGTTGCTTCAAGTACGTTTTATTTTACGAATAACTGTCTGCTGCTTTCAAATGCTGCAATTTCAGCCAAAAAATGACCAGGTTAATGCTTATAGAGCAGGCTAACTTTTTTTTAGCTCACCTCAACGAAGTCGACGTCGTAGTCCCGGGTTAAGGTTAAGTTTTTTGGAGCAGTTTTCTTTTCAAGTACTTCTTATGTCCTATATTGATTAGACATGCATGGAAGATGTTTCTTGTGTGTTTCATTGTACCAGTCAAAGTTTCAGATGCTGCAATTTCAGCAAAGGAATGACCAGGTTAATGTTTTTGGAGCAGGTTAACATTTTCGTAGCAGTTTTTTGGTGTAGGTCTCATTTCCGAGTAACTGTAAGCCCTATGTTGACCAAACTTGCATGGATATTACATCTTAGGATGCACACTACCAGACTTGCTTCGGATGCTGAATCTGACCTACATTTTCCGGTTGAGTGAACAGGTTTATGTTTTCGGTGCAGGTCTCATTTCCAAGTAACTATGAGCACTATAGCGACCAAACTTGCATGGATGATACGTCTAAGGATGCATACTACCAGACTTGCTTCGGATGCTGAATCTGACCTACGTCAGGTAAGGATGCATTTCCAAGTTACTACCAGACTTGCTTCGGATGCTGAATCTGACCTACATTTTCCGGTTGAGTGAACAGGTTAAAGTATTTGGTGCAGGTCTCATTTCCAAGTTACTATGAGCCCTATAATGACCAAACTTGCATGGATGGTACATCTAAGGGTGCATTCTACTAGGCTGGCTTCGGATGCTGAATCTGACCTACATTTTCTGGATTCGTGGAAAGGTTAGTTTTTATACAGGTTTCATTTCCAAGTAACTTTGAGCTCTATGTTGAGCAAACTTTCATGGATGATACATCTTTGGATGCACATTAATGGACTTGCTTGAGATGCTGAATTCGACACACATTTTCCAGATAATGGACCTTGTAAAAGTTATGGGTGCAGGTCTATTACCAAGAAACTTTAAGAATTATATAAACCAAACTTGCACAAATGATGCATCGAGGGATGAAAACTCTCAAACTTGCTTCAGATGCTGGATTTTAATTACGTTTACATGATGAAGAACTAGTTTGAAGTTTTTATATAGTTCTATTCCAAAATATCAAATCAAAATTGCATAAATTTTGCATTTTTTGGATGTACACTTTTTGTTGGTTAATTGTGTGACTTTGCCTTACTTAAAGACAACATTCGTTGAGGTGAGCTCTGTAATCTCTGATTACCTATGTTTTTAGCAGGTATCGTTTTAAAGTTTCAAACCCACTCTACCGCCGGGGGTCATAATTTGAACAAACTTGAATCTACACTACCCAAGGATGCTTCCATATAACTATGACAAATCACAACTTTGCTGTTCTCAAGAAGATTTTTCTATGTAATCCTACTTTGATGACCCATAATGGCCCCACCCTTGCCCCAGGGGTCATGATTTGAACAAACTTGATCGAATCTTCACTACCAGAGAGTGCTTCCATATAACTATGACCAATCATGGCTTTGCTGTTCTTGAGAAGAAGATTTTTCCAATATATTTCTATGTTTAACTTCAATACCCCACTGTGGCCCTATCCTACCCCCAGGGGGTCATGATTTGAATAAATTTTAATCTACACTACATGAAGATGCTTCCACCTAAGTTTCATCTTTCCTGGCTTATTGGTTCTTAAGAAGAAGATTTTTAAAAGATACCATTAATTTATTACTAATTCGTAATTATCTCGCCCTGGAAGAGGGTGTGGCCCTTCATTTGAAAAACTTGAATCCCCTTCACCCAAGGATACTTTGTGGCAAGTTCGGTTGAAATTGGCCCAGTGGTTCTTGAGAAGAAAATGAAAATGTGAAAATTTTATGACAATGACAACAACAACGACAACAGATAACAGATGTGATCAGAAAAGTTCACTTGAGCCTTAGGCTCAGGTGAGCTAAAAATTATAAGCCCTGGATGATGCATCAAAGGATGGACATTCTCAAACTTGCTCCTGCAATCTCTGTGGACCTATCATTTAGTTGCTTGAGAAGGTGAGCACTTGTGAAGCAGCTTGCTTTTTAACTAGTATGCAATGAAGCAAAATAAATACCTGTAGGTATAAAGCAAACCACTGTTATTAATATACAAGTAGTCATAAACAATATTTTCACTGGCCACCAAAGCGGCATTTCCTAATTAATTCTTGACTTCGCTTTTCAATGACTGCAACTCTCTTCTGCATTAAATAAGACGCCAGAGTGTGCATTTGTTGCATTTTCAGCCTCAGCTACTGAATAACTCAAAATCAGATGTAATCTACTATTCCAAACTTCTGGACTGGGCTACTTCAATGAGAATACAGACTGGAGAAGCAAAATTTGTAAAACAAGAAAGTAAAACTAACAACAACTACATAAGATCACATTCAATACTGGCTTTATTTAACTTCTAAGAAAATACATCTTTTTTCTGAAGAACAGTAACAAGGTATATCTCCGATATAACATCAAAAACAGAACAATTCCATTTCTTAAGGCAAAATATTCATCAGTAAGGTCCCATAACTCTTCAGGCATCATTACCTAAAAATATTCTAATGCTGTTTAAAAAACTTTTCCTTCATAAAGTTGGAAACTTGGGAAAAAGCTGAGTGTGAACTTATTTTGAAGATGATTTGAATATTATGGTAGGAGTGATGGGACCTTGCTGATGGATAATCTACCTTGATCAAATTCTGGAAATAAATAAATTTAATATTTCAGGGAGACCCAAGACAGCACTATTAAATGTTCATAATACAGAAAATTCAGAAATCTGCTAAACAGTGATTGCTTTTCTTGTAAGTTTTTATAATTATTTGTGTCATCGAATTTTTAACCCTCTGTTGTTAATGGCTAACTTTAAGCCAGTTTACCTACTTAAAACCAAGCAATACAATTCTGGTTCCAAAACTGTATTAAAGGGAACATGCTTCCTAACTAAACAAAGTAAAAATACAAAGGGAAAGAGCAAGGATTTCATTTTTGAACGGGGTATTTGGATATTAATAGCTGTGATATGAAGTCTCTGTATAAAATATGAAAAAGTATGATAAATCTATATTAACAAGCACCTTGCATTATATATATCATCGATTTTCGTCTAACAAAAATAAAAATTCATATTTTTCCCCAACAGAAAATTACCTCTTAAATTTAATCTGAAAATCATCAGATGAATAAAAGTAGATAAAAGTAGAGGAAATTGAAATCACTTAATACTAAAGGGAGAGAAAGAGAAAATATTAGAGTGCCAGTTCTCTGTTCAATCTAATGAAATAAGCATTAACAAATCTCCTTTACATGTAAGTTTTACACCCCATTCCTTCTGATTAATTATTGAATTAAAGTAAACCTAGTGTCTGGAATTTTAAGATAACATCAAGAGTATTGAAAAAAAAAAACCAAGAACAATATTATTTTTTTTCTAAAAACAAAGTATACTTAAATAATAATAATGATAATTTAAACCCCCAGGGTTGAAAATTACAGATGTCACAGAATTATAAAAAAAAAACCCAAAATTTTAAGAAATTTGAAATCTATTTAAAATGCTGCTGCTAAAGTGAATATTAAAATTAAAAATAAATTGGACAATAGAACTCTTCATCTTAAGAATAAATTTTGAAATTCTCCCAATTACAATGTGTATCCTCTTTGTTATATGGATTGTATTTAGTTAATTTGAAAAGTCTGTTAGAACTGATAAAATTATAGAAGTACTAAAATATTAAATGTCTACAATAAAATAAACAGAAAAAAGTTGCATTTCAGGTAACAGACTAAAGATAAGACTTTAATAAGTGAAGAGTTAGTCAGAAGTTATTGTTGAAGTTCTAGTGACCATTAGATCTAAACAGACAAACATTAATAAACCATGTCCAGAACAAGATAGAAACCAAAGGCATGTTCATATCAGTCACTAGAAGTTTTAGGTTTAAATTCAAGATTTTCAGAAGTTCTTACTTTTGAGATATGTCATACATGAAAAGGTTGACTCCGTTGAAGAAATATGTAGAATTTAGGATTTCCATCATTATAAAATCCTCCAATAAAGTATATATAATATGTATAATATATATATATAATCTTGTTCAAAATGTATAAAACAAAAATAATGTTTACTAATGAAAGATGAAGCCTGTGTGAATTGTGAATGGAATGATATTATCTGGGTATATCTATCACTGTAAACCAGGAATGTCTCTACACGTCTAACAACTACAGTGGTGTGAAAATGATATTGTGACGGCATGATTCAAATCTTTTTCTTTTCTGTTCTCTTTTTTTACATTTTTTTTTTCTATTATTTATATTTTTTTTCATTTTTTCTTTTATTTTGATTTTTTTTGTCTTTTAAATTTGTTTTAACCTTTTTTTGTTTTTTTTTTAGCTTAAAATTAACTCATGTAAACCATTCATTTTATAAATCTTTTTTTTTCTTTTTTTCCCTTTTTAATTTTTTTTTTTAAATTTTCACTTTTTGATTTTTTTTTTACATATAAATTTTTAATTTTTACATTTTTTTTGGTTGTTTTCCTATTTTGTATTTTTTTTCCATTTTATTTTTTTCCATTTCATTTTTTTTTTTTTTGATTTTTTTTTTTTTTTTTTTTATAATTTAAATTATAATTATTTTATTCTATGAATGTATTTTAAGCAAATGCAGGTTTGAATATATTCTGGTTCCAGTTGGTTGGTTACTAAGAGATGCCATACAGCATCCTTATCCCCAACAACTCAAACCAAAGTCAGATTGGCAATATAGGATTAAATATAACTATTAAAGATAAATATATATATAATAAGCTATGTACAATTCTAGTCCTTGGTTTACAGTGATAGATGTGCATCTATTGTTTTCTCTTACTACATGAGCTCTGAAGTCTGATTAATGAATTCATGTTACAATTAATAAATAAAAAATATGGTACAAAAAAATCATATCCCTTCATAACCAACCTGGTCATTTTCAGTTTTCTTCAGGCAATAACAGTTGTAAATCATTATATCCATATACTGAGTATACGAAAAAATAATTTGCTAAATTTTAATCGCTACCCGTGAAAAAGTTTGTGTACAGTTATGAAACAATTAAGAAGAAAACCCGAGAAAGTGATAACTTCATAAAATCAGGCTCTGATTCTTACAAAAAATACATTATACAAAAAATCTTAAAATGCACAGCTACAGAATTTCTTGAAATATAATGGCTCAATATATATGTAGTTACAAAGATGAAAACAAATTCAAATATCACAATTAAACTACAATAAAATAACCTGAGGTAACATGGGCACCTGAGAAAACTGAAAACAAGTGTAGGTCCCCATCTGGCTGAGCATTGTAATGTGTTATATCAAAGCCAAATCTTCTGTAATATGCTCGTACAAAGAAGAAAAAATAATCTGCAATAAAACAAAACAGTTCTACACTGCTGTCCAGATGAAGCTGAATTTGTTAAAACTAGTTATACACATTTTACACTCTATTTCTTTGCCTAAAAAATTTAAATAAATGGAATTATTTTCTAAAATAAGATAACAATTATATGCATAACACATCACAATGAAGAGCCCTGGCTATACAGATCTATGTAATACTTAACTTCTTAACCAATTTAAATGCACCGATTAAAAAAACACAAACCAACAAATGTACATGGCATACATATATAGGTACTTGGAAAACCCAACAATTCTGGAAAACAAGCAAGTCAGCAATGATCGCTGGCATTACACTAATTAATATACATAGCTATCACACCTCGTCAAATTACACAGCTCTAATTAATTCATACTTATATCTAGGAATATACATTAACACTCTGTTTAAAAATCCATAACATCAACAATTTGTATGTACAGGGTTGATGCACATATATACAGTTTATCTATGGATATAAAAAGAAATCCCACACATTTCTGTAACAATCATACAACCAATTATCATTTTGACTCTCTTTTTCTGTTGCCTTTCTTTAATTTGTTATCTTTTTTCTTTACTGCAGACCAAAATGAGTGAATTGAAAAATCTATCGCTGCTATTAGACTGAGTGATCCTGGCTGATAAAAGAAAAGTGTCCTTTGTTAAAGATAGGCCTCATGACAAAAATACATGTATATCACATGTAAGATATAAAATTCCACATTTTTGTTTTTTTGCCCCTAAAAAAGTATTTCAGTTTAGAATGAGAATTAAAATTTACACAGAGTATCCAAACCATCATTTGTATCAGCCAGGGTCATTTGTAGAGAAGGAGACATATCATCTGCCATGGACGGACATCAGTGCAGAAATCTGCATGAGCAGATAGAGTTAAATATGACTAGTAAATTTGCATCATGATAATTGGTCCATATTCATCCAATCACAGAATACACAAAAAGTCATTCATAAGAAATTTCTAACAAATTTTGTTTTTCACTAAGCTGTCATATTCACTGAGTTCAAACTTTCTATCAAATAAACTGGGGGAAAAAATCATAATGGTTTGGATAAACAACAAAGAGGTGGGAATGAATGGACAACTGTTTGACCCTCATGTGAGAAACAACTGGGGATCCAAATGGTCAACACCAGCAAGCAGCAGTGAAGGACCAACAGTTATATGGTTAAAAAACTATGAAGGGGGAATCTGTCATATAGAAGTCAAAGGATTTGTTCAGGGAAATCCCCCTATATATTTTTGCTGCCTTCAGACTAGGGCCAATAACTACTATGGGAAATGGCAAAATATTGGAATGAAAGGATTGTGGGGGGAAATTATGTAGCCTGGTCTATCATCAATGAAACAAAGTTGCAGATTTGGCACAATGTTTAGCACTACTGATGCTAACAATTGGGGGTAAATACAGAAGATTTGTTACAAGTTCCAATATGGTTCGGTATGATGCAGGTAATTCCACATCTATTTGCATATAATTTGAATATGATTAAGTATGTAACAATTTCTCACCCTTTGTTGTAAAAGGGTATACTTTACAACAGAAATCTTAAAGAACTTGTAACAATTCTCTGCATGCATGTGCATACCTTGGGAAAAAACTTGGAAAACAAAAAATAAAATGTCTAACTACGATAGCTTTGAGATCTGGATAAGATTACGACAATTTTTTCCACCTTATACACACAGTTATAGCACACAGGTTACAATGTCTGTGTTCTATGCACATCACACATATGTCATGATATACAGAAAAAAACTTTAAACAAGAAAGAATTAAAAAATCAAACAACAAAAATTTTACACAAATCTAACTTTGCATAATTATACTAAAAATATACCATGAACTGCATCTGCTCTCTAATCTTAATCTGTGAAAGCTTCTTTAATTACAAAATATATCACATGCTTGTCAAGAAAAAAAAACCTTAACACTATTTAAGAGTTATTTCCCTTCCATTTTCAACGTCAAGAGTCCGCCTCCAACATTTCCAGGAAAAGCTTGTGCATCATGATCCTTCCATCTTTCTTCACATCAAACCAGTACTGCTTGGCAAGCAATTTCATGTGATTTAGAGCTGGGAGAAGCATGTATAGATGTCCTAATCGGCGGAGATTACCCACGTAGCGGTATTTGACATATTCAATCAGGGAATCTTGTAATTTGTCTTGGAGCTGTCTCACTGCTTCGCTATTCTCAATTGCCACATCTAAAATGATTTTTTTTTCATATATAATATGTTTGCCACAGCATCATGGTTCTAAAATTATTTTTGAAACATTATTCACTGATATTGGTATCTGTTTTTATACCTACAGAAACCTAGTTATCTCAATCAATATAACCTAGCTGTTGGTGTGAATACAATGATGAGTTACAAATAAAATTTTGTTAGTTAAATGATCCAATATACCTATATTGCATAAAGTCATGGCTTTCAGCAGGAGATATTCTTCCTTTGTGACCTCCATGTCGGTGAATTTTTTGGCAAGTTTCCGTGACAGCCCGTCAAGTTCTGGAGAGCAGTGACAGAGTTTACACTCATCGACAGAGAGTTGAAGATCCTCAGCAAATTTGAGGTAGCCATTGTAAGGACAAGAACGGAATACAAGATTTAAACATAGGATTTCCAACCATGAATGCTGCAAAAGGTTCATCTGGTCACTGAGGGATAGGGTGCAGAATCCTGCAAAAAATTTAGACAAAGTCAGAAAACATACGTCTTCTACAGGGTGCACAGTTTTGTCACACATTTTTAAGCTAAAATTCTCTCAATGGACACTATAAATATTTTCCCTAACATGATGATGTTTTCCCCTTCTTTTATTAAAAACACAACATATTAGCTTAACAAAAAAATTAAAACTGTCTTAAGGAACTTGACCTTTAGATCAGTTGGATGGTCACTTACCTGGGACCTGTTTAGCCCAGCTGATGGTGATCACCAGCTCTCTGTCAGCCAGATCAGATACAGTGGCAAGAAAGCGCACCTCCTCTCCCCCCTCCAGGATTTCTGACTCAGTATTGACGTACAGTTTGTCTAGCTGATGCTCGATGCTTATGAGTTGTGACAGAATTTTGTTATCTGAAGAAAAATCTACAGTACAAAAATAGTTGTAAATACAGGTATATGACCAAAATACAAAATTAAGGGGGATAAATGACCCTTAGTTTGATAAGATTTCAGGACATATGTTTGACTACATCATCATTGATGTATATTTTAATTGTGTCAGCTGGTACCTGACTTAGTGGTTTCTACACAGGCTTTCTTGATCATGGGAAAAATCTGCTGCACAATAGGGCCAGAGTCGATGGTGCGCTTGTACTTCTGTCTTCCTCCACGGACTCGATCCAGACGAACCCCTACAGAAAAATTTTATGAAAATTACATAATGCATTATTTTTCAAGCATTACTTATTTAACTTTACTTAAATTATGATGACACAGGGTTTTCATCATTGATTATCTTGGTAAATATTGCCATCTGTCTTTTCGATATTTTTTGTATAAAGCTGTACACTGCCTCACACCAATCTTGCATTTTTAATGCTGTTTACTTTTTACATAAACTTACAATTTTTTAAAAAACAGTTTCTAAAGGTACACTGTTACTTATTGTTGTTAGTTTTTTAAAATCACTGGGATCTGTTTATCTAGATTGAATTGTAATTTTTGGGTAACTTGTTCCTTTTGTTCTGTTTATTAATTATATGGGGTACGTGTTTGGTTTGAACAAAATAAAGCGATAACCCAGACCAATAGCAGTTGGGAATCCCTAGGTCAACATTTATCTGTGTGTTTACAACCTAATACTTTTCCATAGAATAAAACATGGCTTTCTCTACTAGCATTATATATATTTTTTTTTTTTCTTCTTCCCAATGAATGTAAATAAATATTTCTCTCTCTTCTGGCATTTTTCCCACCTTCGCCTCAAATACACAGATTGATTAGATTTTCTAGACATTGATTTCATTCCATTTTGAACCCTTCCATAGTTCATTCACTGCATGCTCTTTGGCAGTATTGGCAGTTTCACCAGAATAAAACAAAATTTATGGCTTAAGGCAGTTTCTGCAAAAGATGTCTTGGAAAGCTAATTTGTATGTGGTATGATGTATCAATTATACTTGTAAATGCTAAAAATCAATTGCCTGACTTTTACAAAATAAACTCATTAATGCATACCGTATAAACTGTTCTTTTTGTCCAAATTAGGATGTCAGTGGGGGGAATTCACATAAACCAAAACCTGGGATTTCTATTATACATTTGATTAAATCTACATATCTTACATCAATGCACTACAAATTGTTTGCCACAAATAATGGATCACCCATTTTTTGCAGTATATCATGTTTCTCTCTCCCGCTTTGATATTTCCTTTTGTCATTATCTAATACTTAAATATTACTGAATTATCTGGTCACCAAACGTCAAGTTCCCGACTCCACTGATTGTACTTGACTTTGATAAAGAGAGAGACTGATGCACTCCCCAGCACTTTCCCAATAAACATCAGTACCAGCTCTCCACAAAACACCTTATTCTTGTCATGCCTCTCTCGGGGTTCAAGTGCACCATTTTTACAAAGTACAGGTGACATGATTACCTCATAGTAGGACATATAAGGTTTACACTGCCTTCCTGTCCACAGTCATCAGATCAGACGTGTAACTAATGTCATCAGCCAATGCTACTACACGCCTCTACCTGATCTCCTCGACAGATGTCCATACCTTACTTCTGATCTTACAAACTAACATCTAATTTGAATGAACAAAAAAATTCCCTCAACCTCTTAATTTTATCTTGATCTGTTCAACCTTGTCTCCCAATGTGATACAAATTTTTTTGGTTTTACTTTTTCATTTCCTTGCTAATTTGGTTTAAGTCCAGTCTAGAAGGTTGACAAGAAATGATCAGCTACGAATTGAATCCTAGTCTGCTCTGGTATCTATTTGGGCCTTTCTATTTCTGTCAAGACCCCCCATACTCCAAATATTGACTCTGTCACCAGTCAAAGCCCCCACATAATTAACCTATCCATCTCCAGTCTCTGACTTCATTCCTGTCTAACCCAATAGCATCACTGTGATTGTACACTCAGGTTGTCATCCTACTGATTCTACGAGGTTAAGATCTAAACAAACACCATTCCACAAAAATAAACAATAAAAAATGGATATCTGAATAATGTCCCATTAATGATCAGGTATTCCAAATTCTGAGCATAAATATTCTACATCTTAACTGAAGAAGCAATTCTGATCACGAACAGTTTACAAAAGGACTTAAAGAACATTCTACAAAATACAGGCTCAGCTAGTGCTCAATGTTTATAATATTTAATGCAACAAGCTCTTTTCATGTAATAAATTAAACATTATGTCCAATAGCTGTGAGATAATTCCCCCTGGGATGAAGAGTTTGCTTGCAGTGACAACCATTCATCAATTAACACAAGCACCTTGTTAGCTCTAGGGGGATATATATACATATAAAATTAATGGGATTGTTTCCGAGATCTGTTGTTTCTGTATCTTCAACCCCAATTCATGTCAAGGCTACACAACCCTTGGCTTTAAGGCAAATATACCACTGCATCCATGGACATTAGTTCATCCATCCCCTATGATAGGCTTAGAAGCTACATAATACATTAAGATATTGAAAAATGATAGAAATGACCAAGAGAATGAGCAGAGAGAAAGGTAAGACCACTCAGTCACTACTCTACCACAGTCAGATGACCTGATATGGTTGACATGTTCACCAAATTGGCTGAGGCTGATGGTTCTCCCCGACCAGACAAGGCCATGGTGACAGTCTCATTCATTATACTAAATCTGTCATTATAGGCCTGGAAAAGCATGACCTGTATAATTCAGTACCAATAAGTTCACTCTTCTGACCAGTCCAGAAAATGGACCCTCCGACTACATGTGCAGACAATGACTTCAAAATCTCACTTCAGTTTTTATCATATATAAATCATTGCAAATTCTTTGATTGTTATATATAATTTTCAAGTCTCTAAATAAATTATTAACATAATTAACCCCTTTGCCCTAATGCTTTACTTGCCAAGGCCTTATTCACAAAGATTTGACAACATGGGAATTGAATTCTGCACGATTCCTGTTTTGTCCAATCTTCTGTAGTATATATGATTTATAGTTTCTTGGTATGAACAACAATGCATACTGTATGATTCAGGTATCTGTTAAGTGTGTCATGGCCACGAGTTTCTCAAAATTCTACAATTTTTGTCCGCTGCAATGAAATTTTATCGGAAAGGACATAAAACTTATGCAGTTTTTCTTTTTTAGGTATGAATGCATCTTTTAAATAATTTTTTTTCTCTACTATTGTGTTGAAATTCCTCTTAGATCCATATGCTCATTTATTTTTTTATGTACTATAATATGTATAACTAGATAAAAACAATCTAATACCTGAAATTTTTTTTAAAGTGAAAGAAAGATAACATATCAAATTTGAATCTCAAAATTCAATGCACTATTATATGTAATCATTTAATATATTATTTGACTTTTAGTTTATTTGAGGTAATTTTCCTACTATTTATTCAAGCCCTGATACACTAAAAGCTAGCATCAAGGAGAAAATGATGACACTTAGAAAGATGACATCACTTTGATGAACTAGTGTGTTTTGAGTTGAGTTACTACTAATTACCTTCCAATACAAGTATGTGACTTTAATATAATCACTTTTTTCCCCAGATGAGTGACTTCAGTCAATCAGATATTTTTTGGATAGTCTGTTAAAGTTCTATTTTGTTTCCAGTTATAGTGACTAACTTATTTATAAATTCTCCTTTTATATCAGAGGTACATCATAAAATTGATCTTCAATATCATGACTTCCCATTATTACAGTGAATTGTACTTTCTATTCTTCTTTGTAGCACGAGAAGGAACTTGTTCATTCAATTACACATACCCCCATGTTACTGATGATCCAATTTACACAATGACTACAGAAAGTTGTTCATCAGCAATGGGAGCCAGGAAAATTCAGACACACCATCAGATTTAATTAACTTTGGAGAAAATTTCTCATGTTCTGGATCATAATCACTGGGAGTTAATTGATGTCTTGTCAACATTTAAGTTACGAAGTTGGTAGAAATTAACAGGGTTGACTGAGAGCATATCAAGTGCTGTGAAATGGAGAAATTGTATTTCCATGTTGCGACTCCGGAATAAAATAATAATTTCCTCAGAACAGAGACTCCATACAATAAACAGAGTGAGCCCCTATCTCCGGGTTGTGTTTGGAAACTTCTGACAAGATTTCCATCTCTTGATTGAACATCTTCCACCTGCCTTACCAGACAAATGAGACAATGAATCCATTACCAAACAATGTTGCCAAAGCAACAGAACTTTCCCTTCAAAATATTTTAGACACAATGTTAAACAGATGAATTTACTTGTAATTTAAAGCATTTTAACTGTATACTTCATGCATGTTACGGGTTCAGGTGTTGACCATGTTGCTCAAGAGAAAATTGAGGTGTGTCGAGGCATAGAATACAGCTGTAAGCATTTGGGGGAAAAATTGGCTAAATTCAGAAATCAATAAATCATAGAAGAAAGTAGAAATATAGATCTCTTTTCTGCAGAACATTTAGCCCTATTCAGCAGTTCTGTGAAGTAATAACAAAAGGATGAGACATCCTTGGTTGGGATTACTACATCAGCATCAATTTTGATTGGGATCACTTCAACTGACCCCCATAATGCACCAGCAAGAAACATCTAAAACATGTACCTTAGGATGTTTATAGTTTGACACTGCTGCAGAAACTAATGGAAAACCAATCTAATGCTACATCTACAGGAATCTGTTATTTGTGTTGGCTGGTGTTAATTGGATTCTGTCTGCTTAATTCATTTATTTTTTTTCTTCTTCTCTCCCACACTTTGCTACACAAGCCAGAATGTTGATAAAAAGTCGCCTTTCCTCTAAAAAAAATCCTCTACAAAAACCAAAATGTTTTTAAATGATCCCATCCCACTTATGAAAACATTTCCCCTGTTTTCTGGTCTGCTTTATTTATTCTCACAGAAAAAAGGGCTCAAACCGAACCCCCCTCCCCCCCTCCACAACTTAATCGCAGTACATCATAATACTGTTGTTGGTAGGAGAAACCTGTTGTCACCCTACTGCAGCGACAAGCAATGAAGTGTTTATCATCGGAAGTCGGAAGTTGCCTTTTCAATACATCAATCTCCTTAGGCATTGACATCACTCTACCAAACATTTGGCAAGAGGACCAAGGACAAATAGTTATACATGTTTGTAAGTTACTGACACCAATAAGGCACCTAATTACAAGCAGTTAGGGGTGATCAACGCTCCCAACCCTGCCTTCATGCTGTTATTATACTGTATACTCTTGTGCATGTAGGATCTAATGAGACAAAGATCTTGTGGTTTTATTGCCTTACTAACTTGTTTTCCACATGATTCAAAAACTTTGGCCCTATGGTAAACTGCATTCTTAACAAGAATGCATAGAAAAGAGGGACCAATCCTCACTCAGTTTTGATAGGGTTTGCTGATATTTAGATCCTTTTTTTACTTTCACAAATCTTGTAGGTTTTAACATGTTTATGTGGTTGGAGGATATAAGTGTATATGCACTTAGAGGATAGCAAGTACGTACAGATTAAAGAGAATGGAAATTAAATATAAATCAAGATCTGTGTATTAAGTACAAGGAAACTCAATTGTAAAATAAGTAGATTATAAAATATAAAGATTATGGGAGTGCAGAGTGGGCAATCTGTTGATAAGATCTTTTTCATTCCCTATTGTCTCAAGTTTACATATTGTGTAAAATCTTTATCATCTTGTCAGTGGTATCCTGTTATTTCGATCCTCAGCAAACCAATATAATATCAATCGAAATTTTTAATTATAAATGACTAATTACATCTAGTTCTTTATACATGCCTTTATACATTGCTGAGCATTTTCATTTTTCTAATATTTTTCTTCAGCTGGAGCTGGTGCAATTAAGTTTACACCTTGATTATATATATAAACTTGTAGTTCAGATTTAATTGTGAATTTAGAAGGTTTATGTCTTATTAATATTTACTAAATCTTATAAATTTGTCCTTAAATCAAAATTTCAACTCCAGTCTTCTCAATTATGGCTATAAACAGTCTTAATTTTCAGATCTGCATGAGGGCTTTTGACTTTATACATGTTGAATTCTGCTTATCACAACAAGCCATCTTGCTGGGAGAGATCGATAATAAATCATCGATTTGGATCTTAATCAATAAACACTTCACTAACTCAGTTTCAAATTATAAAATTTTATTATCTCATTCTTTAAATTTATTGAAATCTCAATGCCAAAAACTAAATTAGATTTGAGAAAAATGAGAGCTGCTCTCAGATCATCTCAAATTGTTGAACTTTTGAAAAATGTTTTTAAAAAAGACGAACTTATGAAATGATTTGATTCCTTGCCAGGGAACAGGTATAAATACTTTGTTGAACTCCTTTAGCCATCCTAAACTAGCTAATTTGTTCAGACTTGTGAATATTTTACCTAGAATTGCAAATTTGTTGAAATTTCCCATTTTTCACTTAAATGAATTTACAGGAAAGCCATTAATTTAATTCATACATTACGCATTTCATTAACATTTTTTTTTTTCAGATAAAGAAATGTGTATGCAAATATTTACTGAAATAATTTATGAATTTTGGCACTTTCTGAAACTTTAACATAATTGTGTAAAAAAAAAAGTTCACTCCCCAAAATAAATTGTGGTGCAAAACTGATGGCTGTGACCAGCTTATATTCACAGGGAAATTATCCTCATCTTACCTTCTCTGAGCATGCCCACTCGGAGACATTTTTGAAATCTGCATGCCTGGCAAGCCTTTCGCCTTCTTTTGGTAATTTCACAGTCACCATTGGCAGGGCAAGAATATTCAATATTTCCTAAAAAGAGATAAAATAGCATAGATTAATTAGTAAAATAGAACTTTATCTATAGAACAGCCAACTTGTTTTTGTTAAAATTGAAAAAGTATCAAAAACTTTCATAGACACTTGGAAAATTTCAGTATTTCATTTTGGATGAAATTAAAATTATATAAAATTTCTTGTTCTCAACTGTACAAATTGTATAATGCATCTCTGACTCTGGTAGCAAGAAATTTGTCTACAGCACTCAGTCTACTAATATCAGTGTCTGACTTGAAGTTCACACAGTTTAGAAGAAAAATGATAGGGGTTAGTGAGACAGCAAAATAGTTCTTAGGTTGCCAACAGTTAACTATCTGTCATCGCGTGAATTTTAATCATGTAATAAAATAGGCAATTTAACTAGACATAATACAAAGCATTGAAATCCACAGGGATTCATTGTCCTGCTACTCAGGATTTCTAAGTGTTTTATACATCATATGTATATACATCGTCTCCTGAGTGTGTCTTGGTTTGCCATAGAAATGTGATCTAGCTTCCATTGTGTCAGTCAGAAATCATATCTTTATGTACCTTAAACAATGTGTAAATACATACATGTAGTCAACATTTTTTAATCTAAATAGTTCATTTCTGAGGTATTGCTTTATTTGCAAACTTGATTTTAATGATATAGTACTACCAGTTAACTGTTACTTTAATACGTACAGAGAGCCAAAGAGCAAGACTTTCTATGCATACACTTCACAGAAAAGTGCATATAAAATACCACAGATGAATGCAAATAAGTGCACAATTGTACTAATCAGAGATGCCAACTTCCAGATTTCTGAAATGCTTCAAAATATGGCTGATTTATATTGCATTAAATGATTTAAATCAATCTATACATTGTACTTATGCAAATTGAAACATCAATTAAGATTGTCTCCTGTCTCTAGAACTGAACTTGTCTGACATTATAATGAAAGTGAAGTTTGGTGGTGTGATACAATCAATATGCGACCTGAATTCATCATTTGTCAGTCTGTCTAGCAATATGATTAGGTGCCATCAGATCCCATAAATATTCTCTTATACCCATAATACCACAAGGACAACTATTCATACATAGTTTAGAGTGGGTTGCTCTAATTTTATGTAGTCATTTTAGGCTATATATAGTAACAATTCAATAAATATAAAGTTTTGACAGTTTTAATATGATGGAGCATAAATCTGCCATTTTTGGTCTATTATGATAAGATTAGTCCAATTAGTACTCAAAAACTAATATTGATATTTACCTGGTAACCCAATTTTTTATACAGTTTTCATAATTTTTCATGACCAGTTAAGAGTTTTTCTGGATCATCAAATTTGAATTACTTTAAATGTAAACTTCTTACTGTGAGTACACTGTTTAATCCTTAAAGGATTAATGCCCTCCAATGATTTCAGGATTACCGGTGCCTTGAGTTTCCGAATAGATCTTCAGAAATTAATTGTAACTATATTGGGATGTCTCAATTCTAGAGACAAGACTGATTTCCAAATAAAGGTATATCGGGATATATGTATATACCATACAATTCTTTTAATTATAGATCAAATAACAGTGATGCGGAGTCTATGCCATAGACATGTTTTTTAATATCCAGCATACGTAGGGATCATACGGTTTGTGCGTACAAGGGCTATTTTTAGAAAAGAAGTTTTCTGTTTTACGTCATCCCATTCAGGCTGTGAAGCAGAGGTTTCCTTGTCAGAAACAATTAAAACAAAGCAGGCTGGGATAACTCTTCTGATTAGTCTTATCTGCCAAAAATACACACAACCAATTTGTATCAAAATGTCAAAAGAATCACCCCCCTAAAGATAACAAGTATGCAGCACTGTCTTTTTTTTTAATTATTGTTACTCTGCTGCATTAAGCCTCTGTATCTGCTACATTTCACAGAGGGAGGCATACCCAATCTCCAAAAACAAACGGTGGAATGTAAATTGACTTCCTACAACAGAAGACCTATGCCAAAGTCATCAATATTTAATCCTTACATCTGGTAGTGACATTCCAGGTACAAATGTCCTATTTTTTTCTTAATACCTAACAAATCAATCACCTACAATTAAGACATATCATTTTTCTCCCAAAGAGATGTCATTTTATTGGCCACATTGACACTAACAATTTGTTTTTAACAGCCAGTTGTCTTAAGATTTTGTTAACATTAATTGCTATTATAAATGCCCATGCGCCACCAATCAATTCGTCCCTATTGGCAGAGCTACTAACAATATATATGAGTATGATCTGATCTTAATACCTGGCTCATCTGTTCATTCTACTGAGTCGCAAAACAGATAAGTATTGATTACTTCCATCCTGTTGGATTTTGCTGATGGAAAAGTCAGCAGACTAAACAACAACCACAAAAGTGTAATTGTAAATTCAGTACTTGTCCGAAGTGTACTCAGTTTTCAAATTAAGTTTTTTTTTTCTTGTTTTTGTTTTTTGGTGCTACAAGCATACTATATGATTTTTTCGAAGCAAAATTATGGGAAAGCTTCAGCAACTGAATAATGAATTAGGCATAAAAGATCAATAAATAAGTTCCCCTCAAACCATTGGCAGGCAATGCCTATGGTAAGGTCTTGGGTGGGTCATACCAAGTTCACTAGCCTTTTATATAAGGATGAGAAGCCAAATGCAAATTGATGGTGGCACCAGAAAAGATTGATGTAAAAGTGCTCTTTTAATTTGTATCCATGATAAATGAATTCCCAGAATTCTGTTTGTACAAAAAATATATGTACTGTATATCATTTGGAATTGAAATTTAATATAAAATTTTTTAATGTGCATGGCCAAAAATATTTTGAAAATGATCTATCAATGTCATGCAATCTGATTTAACAATTTTTACAACCAAGTTTAAAGATTTTTCCTGCAAGTCAAACCTTTTTCAAGATCCAGTGAGTTGGTGCTATTTTTTTTTCAGATCAACCTATGGAAATAACCA
This sequence comes from Saccostrea cuccullata, assembly GCF_032062105.1. NCBI lineage: Eukaryota > Metazoa > Mollusca > Bivalvia > Ostreida > Ostreidae > Saccostrea > Saccostrea cuccullata. The sequence goes on along the minus strand of NW_026939333.1, from coordinate 13,369 downwards.
AATATATGTAATCCAAATCTTAAAAGGATATAAAGTACAGATTCATCTGAAAGAATTTTAAAATATAAGTGACATTTTCTTGAGCAGTATTTCTATCTAGCTTCAAAATGTATTTTCAAGTAATGTATTTAAACTGCTTAATATCGAAAGCAAGCCCATTATCATTGAAATTTCATGGATGAGTAATGCACCTAAGGTCTCGATATTTCCAAAGGTTGAGCACCTTTTTTCTCTTTGATAAACAACTTGCCTGGAAAGTATTGTACAAGAATTACAGAGGGGTGAGGGTTATACAAGCTTCATTAAACAGTGGGGAATGTAATAAAGCCTGCCTAGCATTCACATCTTATCCTAGAAACACGACAGCAGCACTACCAAATGAGTGAAATTGTTTACACTTACTGTGAAGATGGGCAATTTAAAGAAACAGAAGCCTATATTGCATGCACATCTACTTAGTTTTAATGAGGAATGAACAATAGCAATTACTGCAAATAAATTCAAAATAACCGATTTCAAGTGCCCAAGATAACATTGGCACCATCTCAAGAAACCTCTGTAAGGATTGGGATGCTTCTGTTTTCCAGATGAAGCAATGCTGCAACAGTACTGCAACCTTTCCAATGGCAATCACCAGTCCAAATAGTGCTGAGCAATGAAACCCTAATGTTGGCTTTAAATTTGCACCTAAAACTACCTGGTGCATATCTTTCAACAGATAAACTGTTCCCTCTTTGTGATTTTCAGATTGATTTATACCAACCTTGGCTTTCCCTCCATAATAGTTCTCGTTTACACACACATAAAAACTTTGGACGACTTATCTATTAACCTTAACAATCACATGTAACCCAGAAATTCATACCATTCCATTTACTCTTTGTCCCTTCTATGAAAAACGGGTATTACTATGAAGTCAGTGATAAATGATTTGGGCAATTGCCTTGACCTCACCTTTGTAATCAATACATCAATGTCAATTCCAGTCTCTAATCAGATGACAGGGCTAAGTTCAGACCTTTTTTCACTGGATATTTACTCACTACTATAACAAATATTGAGCAGAATGTCTTTTTGAGAAGTTTGCTACCTGTAGAGGTAAAAGAAACAATGTATAGGGAAGGTTTATTGGTACTTTTGTATTGATTTTGAAGTCTGCAGATAGGACTATTTATTCTGGTCCTAATTAATAGATAGTTCTGATCAAATGAAGATTTCATGTATGTGCAGGAAATTGCTCTGTTTGTACAACTACTATTCTAGTGAATTGTGACTTCTAGCCTATTTGACAACTGCCAAATAATGCTTTAATGAATATCCAAGATTGCTATCATTTACTGCCCATATAAAAAACCATTTCAGAACATTACAATTGCAGCACAATTATGTCAAATTAAGTACATGAGGCTAAGTTGCTTTTAATTACAGTAATAAGAGAACCTGCACTTGCATCAGAATAATTGGAACAGATACAAACTGAAGTACACAAGTAAGTAATGCTTAGAAAATGGTGAAGAAAACCAAATTATCCACGACATATATATAAATATTGTTGCTTGACCCCAAGAACCTTGTAAGGTACAATGTTTACTGAAAAAGAATTAAATGTATAAAAGTCCAGGCTAAAGACTCCAAGAATCCATTCAAATCTTTGACCCCAGTGTAAGCTCTTAGAAAAACAAGTTGTTTACATAACCTGAAATAGGACAACATTTTAGTACAACTTAGAATGCTGAAAGATATTGGCTAATATGACAAAGATACTTTAAGAAAATGTTTCAACATTATCTTCCTCAAGTAACATTATTAACCTGGAAATTTGGAAAGACATTTATACATTTTCACCCAACTTCTCTGTGCCCCCCCCCCCCCCCCCCCCCCCCCCCACCTCTCTGTGCCCCCGGGGGTCCCCCTTGAAAAACTTCTTTTTTTTAATTTTGAGCAAGGGTGTATGTCATTATTTTACATTGTCTTGCTTGTCATATGCCAAATTTTATTCATTTTAGGTGATTTTTATACCAGAATTTTATTTCCGACACCACCATTTTGACATTTGCACAGAATAATGTGAAGCAATAGATTATATAGTGTCATAAATAAAACAATAAAATTCAAAACTCATTCATATTTATATCACCTATTTGAATTTCAAGTAGCCTTGTCGCAATTTAATTTATGACAAACATTTATTACCTAGACAAACGACCATACGCCTAGAATGCCCTAACTACCCCTGCCATCAAGATCTGGTTCTAAACTAGATGGAATCATTTTTGTGTCCATGCTTACTCTTTGAAATTTTCTTTACTATTAAAAGAGGATGCAGGAAGATAATGCTGCACTCTTTTTCAAAAAATGAAAGATGCAGCGACAAAAATCGTCTTAATGCACTACAAATTTGAAATGAATATGAGTTGCTTAATTTAAAAAAAAATTGTTTCCTGCATGCACAATGTCTACAAGTAAGTTCTATGAAACAATTAAAGTTAAGAAAAACTCGTGTGTTATGAAATTTACTGACCAGCTTAGAACATACAAGGTACGATTATTGAGTGATCTATTACATTGATTGAATGAAATGAGGCACAAATAATGACCTAGATTTATGAAAACCTTTTTACTCAAGTATTTAGAGCTGTTGTAAGAATAACTGATCATTTCAAGAGACTTTTTGGCAAAGAAACAATGTCTCTTTACGTTAATCGGTCATGGTTGACGCAATACTTCAGCTGTATTGGTCTACTAAAAAACAGTTAACTACGTCACTTTACTGATTTTTTAAATTTACACTGAAAAGTCCAGCGTAATTACCGATCATAATTTTAATGCATTGCAATGTCCTTATGTGGTCTATACATATATTACAAGAGGCGGTGACGTAGGTTATTTTCTTCCATTTTAATCTGGGTGGCAATCTCCTTTAAGGCTATCAGAATTCTTTAGAGTCTTTGAGTCAAAGTACGGCTGTGTGAATAATAAATTCTTTAAAAAAATAACATTTGATACGGTGTGCTAATCTAGACCCAACATGCCCAAACCATGCAACAATTTAATTTCCATATACCCAAGCTTATAGACAGCCTTGAGGATTCGAAATGCATATTCCATCCATACTACAGTATATCATCTACTGCTAGAAAACAAAATTAGATTCATTTTCTCTAAGAACAGTCACGTACAGGAGTGAAAGGATAGTCAATGACCAATGAAGTTATTTTTGAATTGATCATTTGAACTATGTATTTAACAATGAATAAGTCTTCCTCTAGATCAGTAATTCACTGTCTACAGTTATGTTCTAATACACTTTATGTACATCCTGTTTGTCATAATACAAGTTAATAAATGGTACATCTAGTATGAAATTCACTTCCTTCTAGCTGTTAAAATTACCCAGTTGAGATAGCTTTATCTCTAAGACTTCATCAAATGTAACATTAGCTTCTATGAGCCCCTCTGTTTATCATAGGTGTATTATTTTTCAATCAAATATTCTTGTACTGAAGTTCAATAAATCTAAATTCTTCTTATCTTAGGTACACTACTAACTTTTTTGATATTTGATAGTTGGGCATTTACTTGTTGAGGAGGAAACAGGGTTCAAATCCCAGTTGGATCAAATCAGATTTTTTCTAAAACAAGGTGCTACCAATTTTGCATTTGCCAAAAAGGTTTAATTAAGGTGATGGTCTTTCAGAGGAGACTTCCAGGACTGGGGCCCCCAGTCAGAGTAAGTGTAGATTTGATAAAGAACCCCTCTGTCATACTGGCACAAGTCCACAGTCAAGTTCTGTATTTGGCACTGTATCTATAGAGGGTGCTGATAGGAGCAAACCATTCTACTAAGGACTGGAAACTCCATAAAGTCAAATAAACCAAAATAGGATAATTGTCCAATCCCCCTCAGTGTCAGTAATTCACTAGTAACAGACAATGTCTATGCCCACTGCTAAGAAGTTACAGACACTGTCTATGACCCATGCTAGGAGCTATAATTCTAAATCTTCTACCTTTGAAGTTTTATTTAACCTCTTCTGATACATATAACATGTAGGTCAGTGAGTGTATAAAGTTTGCTCCTATTTTATCAGGTGGTAGTTCAAATACCTGTATGTAGGTCAGTGTGCCAGAAACTTTCAGTCCAATTTGGCCCCTCAATTCTTCACTTGAGAACATAAGAGGTGATGACCTCAGATTTCACTTTTCTGACAGAAATAGCACATCATTTAGCTTTTTCAGGTATTTGGCTTCTATTGTAAGATATCCATGTTATCTTGAAATTGGACACAAGGTATATATATTTCTATTATTGATGTACCTCTCAACAGGTACTATGCATTTTAAATGACACATCAGAAACTAGCTGACATGCTACACTATTAAATATAATAACCCATATCTATAGAATAGATCAGATGATGATTTCAGGGTCCTTGGTCTCTTGGTAAACTCTCATTGTTGTGTTCAAGGAGCACAAAAACCTCAAACTCAAGAAACAACTAATTTCTGTTTACAGTTGTACTGTTCGTACTAATCACATTTATATATTGACTTACCTTGGATAGTTCTTTTGAAGAATGCTTTACATGCTTCACAAGAGGACACCCCATAGTGGTAGCCTGATGCCACATCACCACACACCAAGCAAAGTCTCTTTGGTAACTCAATGTTGTCCTGATCACAATTAATGGAATTTGTGATGGAAGTAGCAATATTGTTAATGAAGTCTAATTTGCTTGTGTCAATGGGAGATGGACTTTCATCAATGCTGCAAGGGGATATGTTACCACTATTGTCTGCACTGTTTCCTTGGTAAGAACCATCTGAGCCGTAGTCGTCATTGTGATAGTCTGCAAAGACGTCGCGGCCGAAGCTTTCTTCCAAGGACAGGGAATGGCCACATCGACTGAGACCTAATGGGCTCCCCGGCTCCATCTTTATAATATCGACATCCATCATGAAGCCTGTTTAGTTTGGGAACTGTTCAATATCAATATATTTTTTCTCTCGAGTTTCTCACCACACGGGAAGATTTTTCTTCAATAGTTCCAAAAATACTGGACCAGCAATTGTCACTTTCTACACTATTTTCTTTTTCTGTCTTTTATCACTGAAAAGATATCAATAAAACACATTTTCAATGCCACATTGCAATGATAGTAAAATTGATTTTTAAATACTTCGCATTTGCGTCAGCAGTTATTGTGAGGACCATATAATCGTGGGGGGAGTTCAATAGACACATTCTGTAGATCAACATCTGATCAATGAATTAATGTAGTAGTAGTATGTGCAGATCTGTCTGACAACGTCAACTTCTCGTTCAGCAGAAAGAAAGATTCTATAACCTAGTGAATGACAAAGCAAACTGACTTGAAACGTCTACGTCTCTCACACAAATTTTGAATTGGCCTTTCATTTACTCCAACTTGAGAAAACTCTGGTCTTATAATAAAATACCTTATTATGCATATTTGAACACCCAATCATCATGATGTTGGTTTTTCATGTTTTCTCAGAAGATATAATGATGTTAAACAATCAAAAGGTATTATTACACAGTCAGTCTTATTCAAACAGTTCCAGGAAACACAAAAAAGTCTGAAGTTCAGCAAAGAGTTAGACAATATATCGTCGCTGCGCTTCCAAAACCTCGTAAGTCAAAATATGCGCAAATTTTTTTTCCCCTATTTTAGAATTGATACCCCAGCCTCCATATACACTCAAAATATCGTAACTCTACGCCAATCAGAAGTCATAAAATTATACATGTGACAAAACCTCGTAAATCTATTGGTTGTCTCAGCTTATTCCAAAATATCGTATGTCAAAAGAGAAAAAACATTGAAGTTGCAGATGACTGAAAATACAGGTAAATTGTCACTTTTATTAAATATTTTGCTCAATTAATAAATTAATATGCCATGAATATGCTTCTTTACTACATGTACACGCTGAATTCAATTTAACAGTGTAAAAGAGAAGAGATATCGTCTGATCAGCAACGAATAAACGATTTTCCCCCTGTTTTTGACTTCGCAAAGTTTAGGAAATAAATCTATGTCATTTTGATATCATCGTTTATATTTTTAATGCTTGTTAAAATCAATAAATACTTCATTCAAACTTTTTTTCTGCAGATACGAGGTTTTGTAATTTTAACTTGAATGAATAATACGTGACATACGACATTTTGAAAAAACCTTTGATTAAGTTGACAGTCATTTTCAAATTAGATAAGTATGTTAATATAAGGTTTTGGTATGTATCCTATTAATATAATAAAAATGCGAGTTGTATTTTACATTTGAAGGTGCCAAATATTTTTTCTGTTAGTCTATAACAAATCAAACCATATGCTCGTATTTTCACTTTTGTAATTTTAAAATCTAAATAACGATTTTTTAGATGTCAGATTCTGAAGAGGAATGGCCTGAATGGACTTGTTTTGAGTGTCATCGCGTTGCAGTGAACTCTGGTTGCCTTGATTTGCAAATGATTACAAAGGAACATGTAATACTTGTTGATGTAAATGGAGAAAAATGGGTGCGGTGTATATGTAATAAGAGATTTCATTTGAATTGTACAACAAATCTTCCTAAAAGCGTCAAGGAATCAGATTTTAAAGACATATATATTTGTGATTATTGTGGTTGGTTTATGATTGGGGCATACGGGAAAATGCAACAACCTTGTAAATGGGGAAGAACTTACACAGATGTCAACACAAAAGTACATCCAATTCAACCGGTTGTATCACTTTTACAAGGTAGAGAACGTGGAGATTACTAGAAGAGGCCAGCAATTTCAATTTATAGAAAATATTTATTATTCCTGGTTTCCAGAAACAACACCAAGAGCAATAATAATTGAAAGACAAGGTAGCGATTACAAAAAACTTGAATTCAAATTTCATCCTAACTGCAAGAATGGCTGTTAATTTGCCTCTATCTCGTGGACAGCTTCTTTTGCAACTATCTTTAAATAAAAACAAGGAAATTAGTCATACAAACGAATTTAGAAATTTTCAAATCCAGGGATCGGTTGTTACAGAATCAGTAGACGAGAATGAAAAAGATCAACGTGATGAAAACGATAACATGCAATATGAAAACGATCTTCACAATGAGTCTGATGATGAAATGCTGTATGATAGTTCTGATGATCCAGTTTGGCAGCCGAAAAAAAGAAATGTTACAAAGCAGCTCAGACAGCGAATCAGATTGTAGCAGTACGCGTAAAAGAAAGAGAAGAAAAACGATAAAAATCAAACAGATCAAGAAAAACAAAACTGTTACTAGTAATTTCACGAATAAATCAGTCAATGATACAAATGCAAAAGTCAATAATATTGGTGAGGAAATCGTAAGAACTGATAAAAACCAAGGGGCTCCTTGTAACATTTCCAATGAACCCATTAACGACGAGCAGATTCCATTTGAAAGAGAAGTGATTCTTGGGGAGCAGAGTCAATCAGAAACTGTACCTCCTGAACAACTGCAAGTAGACCAAAACAACGAGTCGGAACATGAACAATCAGATCCTGAAACTCTTGATGATAGACAAGAAATTCATTCAGAGATGGCCAATGACATGAGAACCGCACAGGAACCTAAGAAAGATAGAAAAAGAAACCCAACAGACTGGGAGAAAAATAAGCAAAAAGCATTACGAATGCAAGGAAAAGGCTATAAAGGGATGACGAAAATTTCCGGTCACTATAAATTTACAGTAGAGAGACCAGAAAGAGTGATGAAAGAAAGAAAGTGCTCAAGGAAGTGTCAGAACTGTTCTTCGATAGGCGAGGAAGAAAGAAGAAGCATTTTCAATCAATTCTGGAACAATATGGACTGGGATCAGAAAAAAGTTTACATTTCAACGTTGGTGGATGTGAAAGGTTGTAAACAGAGGAAGCAAGACAAAGATATAAGCAGGCGTTCTAGATCTCTAGTTTATCATCTCAAACGAAACCATGAAAGGGTTCCAGTTTGCAAAGCCATGTTTTTGCTTACCTTAGGCATTGGTGAAAAGACCGTTTATTCGTGGATTGATAATGCAGATAGGGGAATTCCAAAGCCACCCACCCAAAGACAGATACAAAGTCGAGCCCCAGAAAAGGTTTCTTTTGCTAATGACTTTTTGAAACAACTACCAAAGATGCCATCACATTATTGCAGATCATCTACCTTGAAACAGTATTTGGAACCAACTTTTAATTCCTTCTGTGAACTCTACAATGAATACATTGAAAAGTCCAAACAATGTAACCAAGCATTCCTGTCAAGGAAAACGTTTACAGAAGTATTTGAAAGCCAGAACCTCTCTTTATTCAGCCCTAAGAAAGATCAGTGTGATACATGTTGTGGCTTTGAGACAAAAAATATATCAGAAGAGATCTACGCGAAACATTTAGAGATGAAGACAGCAGCACGCACAGCAAAAGAAATTGATAAAGATAAAGCACTCAATGAAGACAACCTGAAAGTAATTGTTTTTGATTTGCAGGCCCTGCTACTTTCCCCTATGTTGAAAGCAAGCTCTATGTATTACAAAAGTAAACTAGGTTGTCACAATTTCACAGTATTTGATTTGTGTACGAAAGAAGTGACGTGCTACTTTTGGCATGAAGCGGAGGGCGATTTATCAGCAAATGCATTTGCCTCATGTATCATGATTATGTAGATAATCTTGTCGAAGAAGTCATCATGTACAGTGATGGATGCAATTATCAAAATAGTAATGTTGTGTTAGCTAACGCCTTATTAAAAATATCACATGATAAGAACATTCGAATTGTTCAGAAAATTTTGGAGAAAGGTCACACGCAGATGGAGGTATGCGTTCATAGTGTAATTGAGAGGAAACTTCGCAACAAACCAATCTATATTCCACAAAATTATGTCGACATCATTTTTTACCGTGAAGTATTTGACACATGACTTTTTCAAAGATTTCACCACCTTGAATTACTACCAGTCGATCGACCTGGAAGCAAAGCTGGCGAACCTACCGTTACCGATCTCAGGGTGTTGAGATACCTACCTAATGGTACAATAGGATACAAGTTGCATCATGACGGGGAGAATTTATGGAATTTCCAAGACGGGCTAGAATTCGGTCACCCTCAGATGATTTTGTTGGAAATTTATACCAGCGACGAATCAAGATTATTTCCCCTCGACTATCACCCTTTTTATGACAACTTGCCACACCAATGAGAATGTCAAACTTAACTGACAGTTGGCCACACTTTAATGAGAATGTTGTACTTACCTGGACTTCAATTTCAATTTTTTTTAATTTATGTTGATTATGATTTTATTTTTCCCTACAGTAAAGCTATACTGTTTATTTGTTCTAAATTGTAGCATTAGAAATAAATTTTTGCAAACACATAGCATGTTATCATTATTTCATGTTTGGAATGAATTTTACACGGCGAATCCTATAGATCATAAAGGTTTTCAATTCATGAACGGGATGAAAAAGGAGAACATGAACCACTTATGATCTCATCTCTACTTTGTATAATTGAAACCGTTATTTATCAATTATGGGGCAAAAATAATTTATTAATATGTAAAAACGATATGTGACAAAAGGTCGTAAGTACCAGAAAAAATACAAAAATAGAGACAAATCATCGTAAGTCCGCTATGATCTGTACTATGCACAGTAGATAAGATTGCAAATCTTCATCTTCAAAACAATGGCTATTAATCATAAATGTGAAAGCAATTTTGATATGTCACTAAAAGGAAACAAATTGAACAGTTTTTTGCCTCTTCTGAAAATTATCAATTATTGACTTACGAGGTTTTGGAAGCGCAGCGACGATATGTCAGATAGCAATCACTCTGCATGCTCCCCCATCCTCCTAGCATATGCTCCTCATACATTCCAGATAACCCTCTGTGTATGTAACATTGCTTGTTTTCAACAATATAAGAAACCACTGTTCATATAGATATCTCTCATTTTAAACAGATATCTTACTCTCCCTACCTTAACTTTTGTTTAACCTAGCTGCATGTATTTGAGTAAAAAAGCGATCAGCTGGTTAACCACTAGTCCACTGCTGTATTTAGATAGCATGTCAATGAACTTTAATGGGCATATAAGATTATTAAATGACACTATTTTTAAGTATATTTTTACAGTGCACCCATTTCTGACAGCAAAATCTCTCTTCTTCACAGTTTCATGAAGTTTGACATTTTGAGACCTATTCTATGAAAGTCAACTGTTGTCACAAAAAAATCTACCAAAAGACAGCCAGCAAACTCTGAAGCCTGAATTCATTGCATGATCTCAGCAAACAGCTAAAGCACACCTGTTATCAATTGCAGACATTAGTAAAACCTGACCAAAATATTAGTTCAAGTGGCCCTACCTCACTGAGGAACAGGTATCCTACTTCTATATCGATCCATTTACACCATGTGAGTCTTGCGCAATATCTCTTGTACATTTCTAGCATGGTGCAAACGTGACACGGTTTTTCAGAAGAATTTCATCATTCATCATAAGTGTAAATACTAACAGGATGTTTGTGCGTAGATAGTGCAGCTTGAATTATGGTATTATGTCATAGTAGTTTTACTTTTTTTTGAGTGTAATATTGTCAGTTCAAGCAGCTAACACCACAATCACATTACTCGGCCAAGGAAACAATGAGTTCTCCCAGTGTAAAACAGTTTTTCAAAATCAACAGGACGTTCATTTAAAATTTCCACTGATTTTTCCGTTTCAGAAATGATATTTTCCCATGCACTCAAGGAATTATTTGTTGCATTTTCTGTGCACTTCTGTGAAATTATTTTCCAAATTAAAATTATGATATATTTGTTAGAATATTAAATTAAAATAATATTGGCAATTAACAAAGTTGAAATCATTCCCTAAAATATAAACAGTAGCTGTAATTTGTAAAACTACATGCCAAAGATGTTGACCCATATACAGTCAGCTGTGCCTCAAAATCAGCTGATCATACAATTCACTTATGACTTCTTTACCTATCTATTATCAACCAAAAAACACTCAAAAACTTCCCACTGACCTTCTGTAAGTATAAGATAGCTCCTGTGCATCAAATATATCCCAATTTGTTGTACTTATCTCAAAATTCAGTAGAAATTCACACAAAAGCCTGGGCACACAATGCCGGCTACTACACCATGTGGTCTAGCAATGCTCCTATTTCCTGCTTGCTCTACCTTCACACTCGCGTGGAGGATTACTAAGTACACAGCTGAGTGATTGCCTATCTCTCGCTAACAGCTACATATTTTATTCTGTGTCACATGAATTTAAATGTGCTGATTTTTCAGGTAGTGGTCGGTAAAGAGCAGAAAAAAACATCCAGAACTACTTACAATAGGTATTTATCAGAGAGATTTGTTTTTTCACCTCTGTAAACACTTTTGTACCTGTGAGATTATCTTAATTAAGATTTTTATACAGTACAGGTATATTTTTCAGAAACACTTTTATTTAGCAATTAAAATATATATATTGGGATTGAAAAAAGGGTTAAGAACAGATTCTGTTTATACATTAACTTGAAATTGAAAACCATGTTTTTACAGTCCTGACAAAAACACAACAACAGGAGTTAACAAATAAACAGGTAAACAAGGTGTAATTGATTAGGTGTATATTTTTCTTTGACAGGTGGTCTTACCTGGGTGAAAATTTATGTGCTGCTCTATCAACTGAGGTTTTTACTGTACAATTTCTACACAAAAAGTGTACAGATTTTACAAGGACTTCAAAATTACAAAATCTCATCAAAACTACCAGAGCAAATAAAGTATTAAAACTTAAAGAGAAGTTAGAATGAAGGGTTACAATCATCAGAGAAATCAGTGTACATCTCTCTTCAAAAGCAATTATTTTCTTCATGTCTCCTATCAATATTTCATTGAGAATCTACTTTAGGGATTGCTGTTTTTGTATGAATTTGAACCTACACAAATATAAATCCTCCTCCCATAGGTAACAGATGGTGAGAATCATATCCTCATCTTAATGAAACACAGGACAAGTTAACCCAGTCAAACAAGCATGTGTAAACTCATCAGCTCTAATATACACTGCAGGAGCTCTTTCTTCATTTAAATCTTTTTTAATGAGTCGATTCTTGCTATTTGAAATCTGGACTATCAAAAATTTAATATGACAACACCCAAATTGTGTGGCATGTTAGCTGTTCATTGGTTTTTCATGAAAGTTTTATTAATATGCAGTTTAAGGACAGAGTGATTTGTCATGCTGTATTAATTAGCAGGTTGAGACAAGTCTGGTCTTAAAAGGAAATTTCCATTTAAATTTAGTTATTCAGCAAATTAATAAATGCTTTTAAGTAGCGACTTGAATCCCAAATCTCTCTGTAGAGCTAACACAGTGCAAGTTTGTTTAATATGACATGATACTATGTCTTTGAAATAGTGTGCCTAAATGAATAAGATCATAATATTATCAATACATGAATAGAAACAATGGGAGGTTTCTATTCATATTAAGTCACATATTATAAGTTTATGAAATCTAAAACAAAAATTCCAAGTGAAATCAAAGTACTGAAATAATGTAAATTTTAATATTCTGACAAATGTGGGTTGTTCAAGATAATAAGAGCTGAAAGGTATGGAGTACTAGCTGTCTAGTAGTCCAGTAACTCCTCAGAATTGAAGCTGAGCAATAATCTTGAAAGAACATTCCCTAGGGTTTGGCTGTCAAAGGTTAGAAAGGTCCTGATAGGTTGTGATGTAGTTAACAGATTGAAGGTTAGCCCTTTAATGAAGCATCTGATACTGACTTTTGTTAATTTTAAAGAAAGGAATGGATTTAAAATTTAGAATAGAATGGAATTTAATTAAGCATCATTTCCTAATCACAAAAACTACAAATACTTTTTTGAAAACAAATTTAGCAAACTGTCAAGCAACTGCTATTTGTTAATTTGGCCCCATTATGACTCGGACTGGAAAGTTCTGCGGGCTGCTTCTGCAATTAGTCTATTACTGGTAGTGACATACAACTTGTTCTGATTTCCCTTTCAGTTACCTCCTCAGGGTTTAGAAGTGGAATGCTGCAAAATCAATAGGAAACCGTCCAGATTTGATGGACAACCTTTGCAGAATTGGGAAATCCTCCATTAATCAAAATCTAATGCAATCAATTGTATTACCTCAAGTAAATTCAGATTAATAAAATGCCTTACACACAGTTAAGGAACCTCAAATAGTAAATGGTAAATTATAGCTCCAAATGTTTTATTTAAATCAAATGTCAGTAATCTGCTGTAACACATCATTTCTGTGCTGCAGAAAAATTCCAATATCTCTTGAATTCTGTAAACTCC
>NW_026939332.1:0-9067 GCF_032062105.1 Saccostrea cuccullata | reverse complement strand
GAAATGTAAAAAAAAACTACTTGGACTTTCACGTAGTAGTTCGTTGCAATTCAGTGTCAATCTTAACACTTAATTTCCGTTTCCTTTTTAGTGTAACTGGGCTAATTACGCTATATGTAATGTGTATAAAGACTTTTTAAATGTCGAAATAAAATAAAGGCGATAAGAACGTTTTATTTATTTTATTTCATTGAAGCTATCACACCTATTTAATAGATAAGTTCAAAGAAAATGCGCGAATATTTACTCGTGGCGTTTGGCGCAAATTATTGATAGTGACCCGCCTTTTATGATTCTTAGACAGGTGTACTGTTGCAAAAGTATACACACAAGTATATTTAGAGCAGTACCCCCAAAAAGCTTAATGGTTTGCGCGTTGGGGATAAAACAGAAAAAGGCAACATGGGTTCAATCCTCTTTATGACCAAAATTTTGAATCACTTTTCAGCTCAATTTTACGAGATTTTTTTTCCTGAATTGGACGGAAGACCTCTCGTTGCTCGCAACGAGATCGTTTCTAGTTACTTTTATTTCCATGTCAAATGTTATCGATATTAAAACGTATTTCAAGTTGAAGTTCAAATCCCAGAAAGTAAAATGTTAACAAGTCTACGTGTTCTCATTATACGCTCGTACTATTGATAAAGTCGACGTATTGACCATTGTATTTGTAATACATTGTTACCTGCTAATTGCAATTCATTTATCATTGTCTATTGTTGAATATCATTGTCTATCATTGAATATCAATGTCTATCATTGAATATCATTGTCTTTCATTGAATATCATTGTATATGATTGTACCCATTGTGTAAATATACACTTTTCGTACATCAATGATTTAACTCCCCTTTCAAACACTGAGTCAACAACGCTAAACTCGAAATTTAAGTTTCGTGAATTTTTTGAATCTACTTCCAAATACAAAGTTTTATTATGAATAATACCCTTAAGTCTCAGTAAGAAGGTATATATAAAAAAATACCTACAACTGAACAAAAATAATTTATCCAAATTTTACAATTTCCAGGCTTTTCTAGTCCAAACCCTAATAATAAAAGAAACTAGAGCAAAGCCCGTTGCAAAGCAACGAGTAGGACTTCCGTCCAGTTTTTACCGTAAGTGACGTCAACAAGAGAAAGCAAAGAGTTAAGACGCCTCCAGTGACTTTAAAATCTAAAAATATCAATTTTACGTCAAAACTTGAAAAAAAGCTATTTTTTGGCTACTTCCGGTTTGCCCGGAAGTGACATGTCCAGTTTGACCGGAAGTGATGTCGAATGGAAAAATTGGTTGGATGCTTATAGTGCAAATAATTAACCAATAACATGTCAAAAAACGCAAAATTTGTATTTCCTGAATACTTCCTATTTAAACCGGAAGTGAAGTCATTTGACAAATTAAGACAATTCAGGCATCACTTCCGGCTGACATCAAAGTCACAAGTACAAAAAAAACTTTGAAAAAACTCAAATAAAACCATTTTATTCTATTTCTTTTGACTCAAGAGAAAAAGTTTAATTTTTCACTACTTCCGGTTTACACCGGAAGTTATTCCAATGGATGCGTTTTGTTGACGAATTTTAATGTGAACATACGTTTTGATTGCCTTTTTTCAAAACGGTTAAATTTTTTAAAAAAATCTCGAAATTAAATATCACTTCCGGTGTCGACCGGAAGTGACGGATGCAAAATCAAAAGACGCCATGCATAACTCAAAGAGATGTTTTATCATCCCCGAAAATATCGTAATTCAATCTTGAGTGATTTTCAAGAAGATGCTTGGACAAAATGTCAATTTAGAAAAAGAAAATCGGACAAAATGTGACCGGAAGTGATTTTTCAAAACATAAAAAAATGTTCTGGAGATATAACAACATGGCATCATTCCTGAAAAAATCTTTGAAATCGGTCCAGTAGTTTCCGAGAAATCACGTGAACTATGAAAAGGGAATAATAATAATAATAGGAAACATAAAAAAACATAAGGTCTTCCGAAGGAAGTCGGAAGACCTTAATAAGTCAGATCCAGAAATAATCCAGACATACGACTTTATAACCAATTAAGTTATTATTTTGATAAATTGTCAGAACGGTAAATGTGATTTGTCAAGCAAAGAACTATATGCGGTATATTGCATATATTTGCCTCCACAAAAGTCCAATTTTGAAAACTTCCTGAAATGTGCTGAATTCAATAAATTGTATGAGAAATATAAATTAACAGAAAATTTTATAGTGTCAAAGCAGTGTATTCAGACTTTTTGTTTTTATGACGTCATAAATTAGTGCGGTTTTATATCCTTTTTCAGAAAAGAGGACAAAATGGACAAAATTTCAACAATTTTAGCTTTAAAATTTATGGCGCGCAAGTTTGTTCAGGAACAATATTGACATATTTCATTTATTTTATCATTCTACACATTATATTAAAATATTGATCCTGAACACACATGCGCTCGGTGATTTTTACTCAAAATATTCACGAAATATGTACATTTTTCTGTAAAATTCATTAAAAAACTGAAATTTACGTCATGTTTGTGACGTCACTACGTACATATGGCGTCATAACTCATGAAAATACTCAGTGCTTTGAAGTCAGCATATACTCCCCTGTTTTAGAACTTAAATAAATATATCTCCATCAAAGTTTGATTTGGGGGGGGGGGGGCAAATAACTTTTATTACCGAATAAAGTTCTTTTAGAAATATTCACTCAAGAAATCCGATCTTGAAATAATCAAGATATGTGATCCCCTGAAAAATTAATTATTTATTAGGTAATTTCTCAGTAAATCATTTAAAAGAAAAATTGGTAAAGACGGACCCTGAAATAATCAAGATATGTGACTAAAACCAAAATTTCAGAGTAAAGAAAAAAATAACAAATTGCTAAAGATAAATAAATAAATTTGTTAATTAATTTGAAATTCTAATAACCAATCAAAAACTGAAGAGTTTTACCTCAAACGTTTAAATTCAAAAGACAGCTTAATCCCAAAGAAATAATGTTAACCCAAAAATCAAAAATAGCAGACTCCCCGATTTACGGAAGAATTTTCCCTTATATATTTCAGTGAAAATTCGTATACAAAACCAATACGAATTCGTATAGATCCATACGGAATATTTTGAAAAATACGAAAATATTAAGCGAAAATAGTTCCATTTAAATTATTTGATCAATAATAAATATTTCACCATAAAATAACCTGACTTTCATTCATTAACAATAATCAATTAATCAATTACCTTATAACTGTTCATTTTTAATTCTTTTCAAAACCTCAAGAGCGTATAAATATACACCGCGGATCAAGTGTAAAATAACCCGGACGTATACCATAATGCAAAGCGCCGCCATGTAAATAGAAAAATAGACTGTCTGCAAGCCTACAACACATGTCTGAACAATACAGGTAAAATACTAGTGAAAACGTAATTTTAACAAAACATCTAGTGGTTCATACTCTTTAACAACATTTATGCAATAATTTTAACAAGGACATCATTAAATATGATAGGATATGCATGTATTTCATGTACTCATTCTACTTTCACTTTGCATACGATGACATGAAGAGATGTGAATCCATTTTAGAACATCACATAATAAATGTATAATACATACGATCAAATTGTGAACCATATAAAGTGCTTAATTAATATGCCAAGATTTGTAATATAAAGACAAATAAAATATGGGGACTTGAATTGACCAAACTTCACATTTACCTCTCCGTTAAAAACAGATTCATGTCTTTATGAATAATAATCAAATACTATGACAATGCCATTGCAGGTATAATATTGAAAAATATGAACAGTTGACGAGATTGTGGATATGAATAACAAAATAACATTCATAACAAGCTAACAACATGTTAACTACTCATCAATTCACTCACAAAACGTTCTACTATATACATTAAGGTCACCTCAATGATACCTCATTATGTTATACCCTTATAACATATTTAAACATATACAGTCATGTCTGCATAAACAAAAATCCACCTGTAAACCATATATACTTAAACAGTTTACCCAAATGTACATATTCATCCATATATATTATGCAAATCACTAATAATACATATTCAATTGAATCTTCACAATATTTTCCTAAATTCCTCCTATTAAATCATGCCTGGTATCTTTGATAATGATCGTTTCTCTACCTTACTGGAGACCTGGATCTTCTTGTAGACTGATGCGCAAAGTCATTCCTTGTAGGTCGGTTAATTAGGTTCACTCCTGACTTTTTTTGTCTAGTATTAACTGCTCTAATTTGTTGATCTTGTCCTTCATGATCACATATTTCCAAACTCTGGCCAGGAGTATGGAGACAGGGATCTTGTTCCATGCTGGATTTCTGTAGAAAGAACTATACATTTCAATAGATCTTTTCCGACATATAAATCTGTAAGATAAACAGATACATTGGAATTTCCATCCCCTTTAGTATTGTTCAATTGAGAAGAGTTATTCCCCTTTTCGGAGTATCAGTCAACTGCATCCTTCTAGTTGGCTAGTTACTTTGTTCGGAGATGCTTTCTGAAGACAATATCACTTCTATATTTTTGAGGATCTACACGTTCAGTTTCCCCCTAAAATTCATCTTGTTTGATAATAACATCTGTCTTGAAGGGATTCATTACCCTTATCTTTGCGCAAACTTTATTTTCTAAGTCTGTCAAACATGACGCCATCAGAAGAGAAAATCTGTTGTTGAAATCTTCTGAAGGTTCAATACAAAATACATAGTAAGGTAAATTCTCGTCACTTTCAAACCTGTCAACAAAAACATCAATTAATCGCTCACTGTATGCAGGAATTGTAAAATTCTCTGCAGCTAAGACCTTTCTATTTTTTCTTGTCAGCTGCCTGACTCTGATTTTATTTCCACCGAAAGTAATGAAATTGTCATGTAATTCTATTTTAACATGTCGATTTTCTTCTTTTAATAAAATATCTAATCCTAAAAGAGCTTCATCCTGAATTTCAGCCACAATAATTTCCTCTGTGAATTTTACGTGGCCCAGTTGAATCTCAAAAATGGCTTTACCCAATTCATTCAAGGGTTCCCCATTAAAATTAGTTAGTGAATTTGACTGTTTTAGTTGTGGTCGTGATTTTCTGGGGATTCTTTCAAAAATTCTCTTAGATAGGATTGACCTTGTGGCTCGTGTATCAGTGGTCCATTCTTTTTCTACACCATGTATGGAACCACTTATATATATCCCAGGACTCCCACTTATCTGCCTGAGGATGTATTCGAGAGAAGAACCATGGTGCTGAAAATTTTCAGAATTAGTACATTCATCTTGTACTGGTCTACAGGAATCTTCCTGACCACACCTGTCAGTGACGTATATTCCATATAGGCAAAAAGGCTGTAGCCTACACATCATTTTGTCAGGGATATTGTACTCAGTTTCAGTTGATACACTTAAACCGACGTAAAGTCAATTTCTGCTCTGTTCATTTGAAATTCTAAATGTTTGGAACAGTGCTGCTCAATGACTTTACTGGAAACAGAAAACAGATGACCTCTCGGTGGTTTGAAAAGAAATGAATAAATAAATAAATTTTGCCTATTAATATACTAGTATTATTTTGTTGCAAATGCCAAAAAAAGTATTCTTAGCAATCCGCTTTTTTTTTTTATACCTATCCCCTGTAAATATTTTCAGTCGTGCTTTTTAAGCCGATACTCAAGGGTTATATTAAGTCTTATCAGACAATTTCAAAACCATCGACAGCAACAGGATGATTGAAAATGATAACTGGAAATATTTTTGGTTAGTAGGAAGTTAAAGGTAGTGATCGTATTTCGATTATCCAGAAAGCAAGTTTCTATACTTTCTAAACAATGTAAAAATAGCTAAAAGTTAGCAGTTTTGTGAAGTAGTCTTCCTATCATGATATTATCTACCCATATTGCATCTCAGATTAAATCTGTGACTTCACACTAGCCTACACATCAGCAGATAGGAATATACGCCACTGCCTGTAGATTTCATCTTCAACAAAAATATGACTCAAACTTGGATTATTAAACAAACATGAATTGCAGTCTACCTGACTTGCACTTACATTTAACTCTGGGCAGTCTACCTGACTGTCTCCCAGGTTACTAGTACATGTACCATCCCGGCAGTCTACCTGCCTACTACCAAGGGATTCAGGATTTTTCATATTCAATGACGAACTCCGTAGCCTCTTCAATAGTTAAAGGATCACTGTTCAATTCTACATGTAAGCGAGCTTTCTCACTTGATAAACCAAGTAAAAATCTGGAAACTAAGTCCTCTTGTTTTGTTACCCCTATCTGGATATGCCTTATTGTATAGGCTTTTAAGTTCAACAGCATAATCCTGCACAGATTCTCCATTTTTCTGGTCTCTGCGTCTAAATTTAGTCTGATAGGTTTTGTTGGTCTCAATAATACCAAAACGACTTTCTAATTCTTTGAGGAGTTTATAATAATTGGACAAAATGGTTGGTCCAAGCTCCTCAAACACAAACTCACCTGCATGACCTTGTAATCTTGGCAACAATTGACCTAATTTTTCTTTGTCCAACCATTGTGTTGAGCTACTGCTTCAAACCTGTTATATAAGCTTTCCACTTCTCATCGGACTCTCCTTTAAAGGCTGGAAGTTTTACCAAAATGACTGGAATTTCTGTAACCAAATATCTTTGGAGTTGACATGGATCCACTTGACTGTGCTGTTTTTCCATCATCATTGTCTGAGTCCTCAGCAAGCTCATTGGTAGTATAACCAGCGGCTAATGGTAACCTTATCCTTGATGTCTTTCTGTTACCTCTGCAGACTGATGTAGGTTTCCTTCGGATTTTACTTCTCACTGTAAGTCCTTGATCATCTCCGTTGGTTTCTCTTTCTTCACGGGCTCGACTGTCTTGGTTGGTATTGCTAAGGATCTTACCTAAATCACCTGTCATCCTGTGGAAGGCGCTATTGATTGTTTGGCTGAGACTGTCAATTATACTACCTTCATTGATAGTGACTTGATTCTTTTGAGTATGCTTTCCTTCGTTGACTTGGCGGGCTTGTTTGTGTTACTTACAACCTTACCTAGATCTTCCGTCATTCTAATGAAAGCTCCATTGATAACCTGACTTAGACTGTGAATTAAATCCTCATTCATATTTCCTTACTTCCCTTTTGACTTGAGTGATCTCCCTCAGCCAAAGAATTCATTTGACTATGATATGGAACATTACCTGGACCAGTTTTAGTACAAGTTGTGTGATTACTGTTTGTACCAGTATAAGTTGGACTCAAGCCTAAGCTTGCAACCTTGTGTGGAGTCTGTACTATAATCTTTGGGGAAAGTACCCTTTCATGTGTGGTCATCTTCCGATTCTGTTAATTCTCCCCATCACTTGTTTCAGTGAGTTCGTATCTCTGGATCCACTCCTAAAATTTGTGGACCCCACTTCTGACACCAAAATTTGTAACGCTATAGTGGTTCAAGAAGACAGGAGTTAACTCCCCTTTTAAACACTGTATCAACAACACTAAACTCGAAATTTAATTTTCATGGATTATTTTTAATCTACTTCCAAATACAAAGTTTTATTATGAATAATACCCGTAAAGTATAAGTCACATTATCCAACGATGGGGTATACGATGAGAAACCGATGCGATTTTTGATGAAAATGGCGTGGTTGCCGGCCGGACACCACTAGTGATCGGACGGTGACTGAGGCTATTTTTCGAATCGGTGGGGTCATCTGTAGGAAATAATTCGTAGTTAAAATTCAGCGATGTCTCCAACGATGCCTCACATCGCTCCTCATCAGCAACCCATCATTAAATATTTTTTAACGATCGGCCGATGTATGGCCGAGCAGCGTCCAATATCCGTTGAATCTGAGGTCATCGGGGAGTTTAGTGGTGTTCAACAGATAACGACCGATCATCGGTCGAAGTTCGACCAAACATTGGCCCGTAGTCGACCATGTACGAACATTGTTCACCATTGTATGAGCTACATAATATACATCGGCCGATTATCCTGGAACATCGTTTTATGATTAGCAATGCGTCGCTGGGCCTTTGTAAGTCCGGCCCAAAGCCATTTTTCTCATAAAACGATTGGTTGTCCCTCGTATACCCCATCGCTGGATAATGTGACTGATACTTTAAGGACTACGTGGCCGATGTGGACCGATGTTGGGGGATCGTTTAAAACCACGGATTACTACCGATCACCACCGGTTTATGGCACCCGGGCCCGGGGAAAAGTGACCTGACATAAGTCTAACAAGAATATAAAAAAATACAAATAAAAAATAATTTATCCTAATTTTACAATTTCCAGGGTTTTTTAGTCCCAAAACCCCCAAAAATTAAAGAAATAAATCAGATCCAGAAATAATCCAGATATGCGACTTTACTTCTAATTAAGTTATTATTTTGATAAATTGTCAGAACGGTAAATGTGATTTGTTAAGCACATTTTAGAGTAGTAGTATCTTTATTGGCTGATACATTGCATATATTGCAACAAGAAATAGTCACTCAAGACATCTGATCTTGAAATTATGTGATCCCATGTAAAATTAATTATTAATGAGGTACTTTTTCAATAAATCATTTAAAAGAAAAATTGGTAAAGTCGGACCCGAAATAATCAAAAAATGTGACTAAAACAAAATTTCAGAGTAAAGAAATAAAAGCAAATTGCTAAAGATAAATAAATAAATTTGTTAATTAATTTCAAATTCTAATAACCAATTAAAAACCCAAAGATTTTACCTCAAACGTTTAAATTTAAAAGACAGCCTAATCCCAAAGAAATAATGTTAACTCAAAAATCAAAAATAAATTCCCGATTTACGGAAGAATCTTCCCTTATATACTTCAGTGAAAATTCGTATACAAAACCCATACGAATTCGTATAGATCCATACGAAATATTACGAAAAATACGAAAAATCTTATAAAAAATAGTTGCATTTAAATATAATTAGATCAATAATAAATATTTCACCATAAAATAATTGACTTTCATTCATTAACAATA
>NW_026939331.1:0-9240 GCF_032062105.1 Saccostrea cuccullata | reverse complement strand
GGAGAAAGAGGAACTTAGGAGAAAGAGGGAGAGAGGGAGAGAAAGAGTGGGGATAGAGGTAGTGTGGAGAGTTTGGAGAGGGTGGGGGGGAGAGAGATGGGGTTGAGAGAGTGAGAGACTGTGGAGAGAGAGGGAGTGAGAAAAGAGGGAAAAAGTGGGAAGATTGGGAGAGAGAGGGAGTTGAAAGAGATAGAGTGGGCAAAGAGTTGAGAAAGAGAGAAAGATAGAAAGAGAGTGGGGAGAGACAGCGGGAAAAAAGAGTGGGGAGAGAGACGGGAGAAAGTGGGAAGAGAGATTGGGGAAAGAGTGAAGAGAGAGAGAGAGAGAGTGAGGGAGAGAGAGGGATAGAGGATGGGGTGAGTGTGGAGATGAGGTATATAGAAAAAGGGTAAATTTAATAAGTTTATAAGTAAAAAAAAAACCAAACTGTTTCTGAGAATTATGCATTTTTACATCACGTTCTATATTGATAAAATTTTACTAAAAACTGTGTGTCTAATTTACTCTCTACTTAACCTTTGACTTTAAAACCAATAGGCGTTTTAGTTAGGCCATAGGGAGTGCCATGCAGAATACAATGGCAAAAGTTCAAAGGCTTCTCGAAATATTGCTTGGGAATGAAAGTGTTACAGACAGAAATACAGTCGAACGGAGGGACGTAAAGAAGGCCGGTGGGGAAATAGATGGTGTTATGGTATAAAATTTAATTGCTAAAACCCAAAAGATTATTGAGATGTTGCCAGGAAATGAAAGTTTAACACACACTCATAAAATGTATCAATTAATGACCTTGACCTTTGACACGAGAACTTGGAAACAAAACTGTTAAAACAGACAAAATTTTTTGATTGATGACCATAACCTTTTAACTTCAGAATTAATAGGGATCTTCCATATGCTTTAAAGATTATTGTCTAAAATTTCATTGCAAAAGCTCAAAGACTTCTCGAGATATCGCATGGAAACGAAAGTGTTACGCAGTGTTACGTGAGCTCTTGTTTGGATTTAATTCCAGGCTGTGTCAAGTTTGTCGATGAACGCGAGGAAAGATTCTCGCTTTGCATGAAATGAAGAGCTGGTGTTCTGAATGTTTCTAATATTTATATTTTTTTTATTAAAAAATGTTTGATGTACATTTAATATCGATCATAGATTGACTGGAACCACGTGTACGAGGTAAAAGATAAACATGTAGCTGGCGTAAATGTTGCTATTCATTCAACGATTTGTCAGTTGTTTCGTGGTAAGATCCACTGTGTGCATTAAAGCTCGACATGAACTCTTAAAAAGCCATCATTTTCCTCTTTGTACGACTTACTACATTCCTGTACGCCTTTGTCCGCCATATTTCTTCGATTCCGCCATATTTAATTGCAAATTTTTGGTCACCTGTACCTGCTATATATAGCCTTGTACGATTGCTTCACTTGAGTGATTTTCTAGCCTGACTGTCGACATGTACACATCTTCAATCAAAGTTTTTAGAAGTCCATAAACTGACCAAATACATGTTTGAAAAGTAAAAATTCAACAAAAATGGAACTATACGGAATGCAAATTATTTTTTAATGCATTTGCTGCAATATAGAAAATAAACTAACACGGAATACATACATGTACACCAAACACCCATGCAGGTCGAGAAAACGCGTCAAACGCAGTGATAAAAACATTTACCTGACTACTGCTATCGTTACAGGGATGTGCACATGTCGAAAGAATGATCCTATTTTACTTTTATTGAAAAATGCATCTCAGAAGTCATGTAATCCATTGCTAACTCAACATAAAAGATGCTTGGACACACGTGGCCCATGCCGATCATTTTATTTGGCCAGGGAAAATACCAAAGGTTGAAAGCTCAGTGGGGTTGATTGAAAAAAAAATGCAAGTAATTTTTTCAAAAATAATCATTACTCTTGTCTGTACATGTTGTAAATAAAATTTACGATTAAGTACATGGTTTAACTTCATCAAATTCATAAAAAAAACAGGCATTATTACGAATCATTCACCTTTTGAAGATATTTTCCCGTGATATGGGGGGGGTGTAATAAAACATGCATAACACTTTCATAAAAATAATGTAAGAAAAACGTCTGAAACAGATTGGATTTATTTATGATCAATTATTACCAAATAGATACTGTGTATTGGCTTTATTAGACCTAATATAATTTGATTTAAAGTTATTTATAATTTTATGCACTATGAAAGAAAAAGTGAGCATTCACATACTCCACGCTCCCCAAAAGTCAAATGCTGAAATTCCCAGAAAAAAATAAAGGAATCGTAATTTCCTTGTAATATGCACATCTATACATATTGTGTCCTAAATATCTGCAAAGTTTGACGAAATTGTGTGCAGCGGTTTATGAGGACTTGCGCTGACAAACTGCTCACCTCTATATTCAGGATATGGCCAAAATCTAAATGTAAAAGTGCGGAAATTCCCGAAAAATAAAGAATTCGGAATTTTCTGGTGATGTGCAAATCTACACACACATTGTCTCCTATAAATATCTGCAAAGTTTGACAAAACTCTGTACAGTGGTTTATGAGAAGTTGCGCTGACCAAAAAAAAAAAAAAAAAAGACTGACTGACGGGTCAAAAACATCATACCTCACGCATGTGGTATAATAAACGAGTTTGATTCTTTGTACAATGATAATGAAAATAGAATTTATTGTGAATTAAATTTCTAGACATAAATAATTCATGATTACTAGAAAAAGCATATAGGAAGAGAGAGTAAACTCCTCGTGAGAATTCCACATTTTACCTAAAACTAGCTTTTTAAAAATTCTTTTGTCTGTTGTCCAAGTTCGACACATACGTTTGAGAAGGTATTCGAGAAAGTTCCCAATGTTCCCATTCCTGTGATGTATAGTTCACGTTTATTATATCCCCCGCCTGAAAAGTGGGAGGTTATATAGTAATCGTTATGTCCGTTCGTCTGTCTGTTACGCTTTGGGGTACCCATCTCTTATCCGCAAATCCTCTTGTACCAGTTAGAGAAATTTAATGAGACTTTCAAAGAATCTTAAGTTTATTACATATTACCATCATGCACCTCCCATTTTACTTTTTGATCTGACACGTATGGGTTTAGCGAAATATGGACTTTGCCATTATAACCCTGGGAGGCGGGGTATGAGCTCATTGCTCATAATACATGTACGTCTAGTTTCTCTTTCAATTTGGGCGTTTGGGTTAATTTCCAGTCCAAAGTAAAATTATTATTCAATTTATGAAGTTTCGACATCCCGCCTGAAAAAAATCCTTGATCTGTCCTAAGGCATAATAAATGGTACAGCACAAAGTGCGTAGGATTTTATACCTATCATTGCCACAACGGGTGGTTACACACAGAGAGAGAGAGAGAGAGAGAGAGAGAGAGAGAGAGAGAGAGAGAGAGAGAGAGAGAGAGAGAGAGAGAGAGAGAGAGAGAGAGAGAGAGAGAGAGAGAGAGAGAGAGAGAGAGAGAGAGAGAGAGAGAGAGAGAGAGAGTTCAATATACAAAAGAATAAATAATAATTATCCGTATTCAACCAGTGTCAAGTATCTCCAGGGCCGTAACTAGGGGTAAAAGATAGAGGAGGCGGGGGTTTGGGTCGCCGATTGAGGCCCCCAAAGGTCGGGGGGTGTGGGGGGCGAAGCCCCCCTGCAAAAAAAATTGCTTCAAACGGCTCAATTTTGGACCATTTCCTTGATTTTGAGAATGCTTACCACTTTATTATATCTATTTTGGATAGATATGATCAAATAAACAATCGTAATTCCCATTTTCAATATTGTCTGAAGGCTTAACGGTGATCGTCTAGCTTTGATCACCAGAGAACGCAAGATGGATCTTTCTGCTTCCTCCCATGTCCCACCGTCTTAACACGGACTCTGCGTTTACCTGGCCGACCTGATCGTTCCGGTGGACATGGAGCATAGCCAAACCACAGAGCCGATCTTCTGTCATTGTGGCTCTACACCATGTCTTTAACCGCCGGAGTGCCGAGAACGATCTCTCGCAAGAACATGAACCTACTGGTAGAGTTAAGAGCAGCTTGAGGATGACGTGAATGTTTGGATACAAATCTGTATCTGCATGCTGTAACGCACCTGTAAGAGTTGTTACAGACTCCGGCAAGTTAGACCTGTTACACCTTAAAATCCATCTATCCACCTCATGTTTAAAGTTATTTGGGGAAGGCAGGTCATTCAGGTACTCGGTTTTCATGTCAGTAATGATTTGTTCATTCAGATGTATGATCAACGACGGTACAAGATAGTTCCCGTAGAACATTGCTTTCAGTGTCTCTGGAAACCGTTCATTTAAGTGTGCGATTATATGATCAATGAATGGTAGAAAATGATTGACACGGTAGTGTTCTTCAATGCCTTCTATTTGGGCACTCTCCCTATGTCGTTGCCTTTGTGTGCTTCGGGGTTTTGTTGGTTCAACTTCAATTTCATGGGCAATCGATACGGCTCTTTCATAAAGATCGTGGAATTTGATGTTCGAATCTGCTCGAATACGCTCGAATATTGAAAGTAAATCCCTAGCTTCTTGGAAGGCTTTCACTAGGTCGCAAGACTCCGACTGTAGCAGAATTGAAAGGGGGCGTATATATCCAAGAGTGTATTGCAGAATCACTGCAACAACTATGAAATCGAACTTCAGTAAGACGGCGTGGTATGATGAAGCATCAGCTGCAGCCTGGCCTTTAGATCTCGACTGCACGATTTCCAGAACGCTGATGAGAGATTTATAATGCGTTAGGACCCAAGATAGTGTATCTACCCTTGAAGTCCATCGGGTGTCTGATAGTTTCGGCATCATGTTCTGTCTCATCGTAGATTCAAAGAGGACATCTTCATTTTCGTACAGAAGGTCGAAATCCAACTCTTTGCTTCCTTCTTTCACCTCGTTCATCAATATAGCTTTGCGTTTGCTCACGCCACATATAAACCATGTAATTTTACCAAGTATTGTAAGATTGTTTCTTGCCTCTACCACCTTATTACAAGTGTTTACTATAACTAAGTTCAGGCGGTGCGAGTTGCAATGAACAAAGTATTTTGCTTCCGGATAGTCATCTCTGATTCTTTTTTGCACCCCTGAAACCTCACCAGACATTTGCGCATCCATCATAACCTTGTCCACGCAACTTTGTCAGGTCGAACCCCCATTCCGCGCCAAGATTGTGCAAAACTGCATTGCAGACTGTTTCTGCGTCTGTTTGCGCCACTTCAACGAATCCCAAAAAGTCCTCGTTAACCTGGTAGCTATTGTTTTCTAGATTTACATATCTCACACAAATAGCCAGTTGTGCTTTTTCAGCCACGTCTGTGGTCTCGTCGACCATTATGCTAAAAAATTGCGACTCTGCACACCGATTTCTGATAGCTTCTCGTATTTCTAATTCACAGATACGAATGAATTCGTTTTGAACTTTCGGAGAAAGGTATTTATGTTTGGCAGTAGATAGGTGTACATTAAGTACATCATCAAACTGTGCTTTCCAATCAATAAAATATTGGAATTTACCATCTTCTTTTCCTAGCTCTTTTGACCAGTTACCGCGAAAAGGAATGTTTCTCTGTCCGAGCCGTATAACAACATCTATAACTGACATTAGACAAGGTCTGTTCCTCTGAACATTTTCCTGATAAGCCTTGCTTATACTTTCGGTCACGGGAATACTTTCTCCCTTAACTGTCATCAAAAACATTTCGCTCTTCTCTTGAGCGGTCTTGTGCCTGTCGGATTTGGCATGCCTTTCTAATGCACCTCGTGTTTCTCCTTTAGCATTTTTCCAATCTCGAAAACCAACCGTTATGAATTCTGGATTTTTCTCGGATACTGTAGCCGGAAATGCAATGCAATACGCACAAAAGGCGCTGTCATCTGAAAGCGAATATCGTAGCCACGGTCGTGTATCTTCCCATTTACTACTATAGCGTCTACCTGTAGTATTTTGAGGATATTCAAACTTCTTATCTGGTACCCATTTATGTTCCAAAATTTGCTGGCGTTCATCGTCCGACAGAGTTTTGTGGATGAGTTTGATAGGATCAACTTTGTCAAGTTTGTAGCTCGACGATATCTGCGAAACAGATGCCGATTGCTCAGACTGAACGTTAGTTGCCGTAGCCGAAGAATCAACGGGAGGACTTTGAGATTCTTTGTCTTTGTTGCGGTCATTTCTACTGAAAAACGTCGTCAGTGATGACTGTTTGAACGACATGTTTACTGCTAAGATATACACTTAACAGTTAAATGGAAAGAAGCAAATCCCGTTATCCGTGGATAATGGTTGTTTTTGTGACAATTGATTTTTAAGATTTTGTCAGTGTCAATTACACGACTGCAAAATATGCAGGAATCCCCCAAGGATATCGTACGTCCCTGTTACTTTTTTACTTCGTATTCAAGATATATATTTCTGGAAATTCATTGCGATGTAACAAAACGTTGATCATTCAGGTTGAGCAACAAATGAAGATTGTGCTTGTTCACAACCTAAGGCATATTTATTTTGATGATGATAGCAAAATTTCCTATGTGGAAAAAAACCTAAGCCAGAAAATATAATTTTAGGAGAGACAAACGGACGGATCATACACTGACTACCCTTTGTTCCCCTTGCCTGTCGTAAAAGGCGACTGAATGAAGACTGTTTCGTAAGGGGCGACTGAATGGGAAGTGTGTGTCGTAAAAGGCGACTGAATTGGGACCCGTAATGATCTGAGTTACTTAGAGTAGGTCCTCATCGTCCCTTAAGTGTTGTAAGATTGTTTATAATTTTACGTCCCGCTCAAGAATATTTCACTTATATGGCGTGTTGCAACTGAATGGGACAGTCCCTCGGATGAGACGGAAAAACCGAGGTCCTGTGTCACAGCAGGTGTGTCACGATAAAGATCCCTTCCTGCTCAAAGGCCCTGAGCGCCGAGCATAGGTCTAAATTTTGCAGGCCTTTACCGGCAATGGAGACGTCTCCATTATGGCATATAAGTGAAAAATTCTTGAGCGGGACGTAAAACAATCAATAACCAACCGACTAACGTTAACTCACAATACTCATCTGATGCTTCAATTGAATTTTAACTTCTGAATGTAAATATAAACAATGATAAATACGAAACTGACTTTTTCCAAGAAAAAAGATAAAATTTATTTAAGTCAATAGGGGTATCTAGGAAAATGGTACCATGTCTATTCATTCTGAATAGTTTTCCCTGTACTAAAATAAATGCAGTTCTAAAATGATCGATCGCCGTAGTTCGAATTTCGCTATAGGACATGGGGACTGGTCCTTCGGATGAGACCGCATAAAGTAACCCGAAGCCCCGTGTCACAGCTGTGGCACGATAAAGATCCCTCTCTGCTCAAAGGCCCTGAACGCCGAGCATAGGTAATGGTGACACTCACTGGATAGCTGAAAAATTGCTAAGGTGGCTATAATCAAACAAATAAATGATCAATCTTGATCCAGCTGCTTGTGTTGTGTTTCTTATTTCCAAAAAAAAAAAAAAAAAAAAAAATTGAAAATCTAGAGGAGGCAATTGCCTCCGTTGCCTCAATGGTAGTTACGGCCCTGATCTCTACCCTAGCTTTTAAAATTATCTCCCAAATTCACCTACAGAAATTATTTATATATATAAAAAAAAATACCTAGACTATCAGGCAGGGATACTGAAATCTCGAAATACTTCCTGTAACAACATAATTTTTATAAAACAGTTACATTCCTCAAAATGCACATACTTTGTGGTCGGAGTGACACATTTAAAAAAAAAATCTCAAAACTGAATTCGGCAGAAATGTCTGTCTTTCAAGAATATTTAAATAACGGTCATATCAATTATTTTTGTATGCCCCCCCCCCCCCTCGTCCAAAAAATCAAATGCCTAAATGTCAATCTGAACAGGGGATGGCCTTTTCCTTGTGCGGTGATAGAATGTATATTAGAACTACATGTAGATAAACAATTCACAGTTATAGCTTATGAACATCAGTTATAATACCCCGCCCCCCCTTTCAACCGCGCAAATACCAAATAACTTCTCTTTCCACTTTTGATATTTTCCCTGACCAAAATCTGATCAGCACGGACTAAGCATGCTAAGTGTATCGTCGTGCTAGTGTGTACGGAGTAATGACAGTGTGTTTACTGTTGAGCTTTTATGGAGTTTATTTCTTTTTTGTGATGTATATTTCAATAAATGGAATTCAGGGTGTATATCACTTGACTTGTGCACATCTTCGAACCGATGCAGTAATCTTATTACCAGGTATGGGTACATTTACAGCGTTCGAGGCGTTTTCTCGATATGCATGATCAATTGCATAGGACCTGCAAATCAAAGACGTTGGTTGTTTTGTTCCATTCAAATGATATAATTTCAAAATGTGTTTGCAAATTTTACTGCTTTTTATTTCAAGTTTATTCTGCATAAATAGGCGCACTGTAAAAATACGTACTCATGCATCTAAAATTCTCTTCCAAACTTGCATTTTTTTCTTTTGAATCTTTCCAAATCAATAATCATTCAAAAATATGCTTATTATGTTGTTTATTTTGTTGTTGAAATGTCTTGATCACCTCATGTGTTCTCATATGCTTTACCATCGGAGATGTGCACAAGTCGATACCCAATCCAAAAAATCATTCAAGTGTAACGAGCGCATTGGGGTATACATCGTTACAATGAGACAAGGTATCTGAGAGAAATATGGCGGAATACGGCTATAGTTGGTATGAAACAAGTCGTACATAGATGAAAATGTTGCGTTTTTAAGAATTCATGTCAGCTTTAATAACAATCACCATATATGGTATAAGCAAAGGTTTGTAAGAATAGAAAATTCAACCAGTTTAACAGGTCGAGACCACTACCTTATATGGAAGACAATTTTCAACACGTGACGATGTCTTCGTCACGCCCGTTCTCCAATCAAGTGAAAGAGTCCCAAGCATAACAGTCTACCACGTGTTTACGATTCAATGGTTACACGTGGTTTTCGTCGGTTTACTGCACAAAATTTAACTCGTCACCGGAAAAACTGTAGAGCTTCTTTATAACTTTATTAGACCGAAATTGAAAGATTATATTCTAAAGACATTGCTCCATGCTCACACTTAATATTGGAGTTGTTTTAATTATTAAAAGTCGCTTCGTATATCGTACAAACGCTTTGAATTTTGCATATACATAAAACACTTTCTGATAATATTGAG
>NW_026939330.1:0-92277 GCF_032062105.1 Saccostrea cuccullata | reverse complement strand
ATTTATTTATTTTTTTCCAGAAAATAAAAGATATAGAATCAAAAGAGAAAACATGTGTTCAGTTGAGGGTGAGGGCATATAGGTTGCTGCATATTGATAGAATTAAATAAAAATATTTTCATCATCCTTTGATTTCAAGTGGTATAAATAAAATAAATAAAACAGTTCAAATGATATATAAATAAAAAAATGTTCCATATTAAAAATAGTTGCTCTTATTACACAAATATTTTTCCATATCACGTGCATTGTATATAACATTGTTGATTACAGCTTAGAATTCAATTTTTTTTTCAGAAAAAAGAGGAAGAAAAGACTGATAAACTCAAATCTATAGAAGAGTCTAAAGACAAAGAAATATCACAGCTGAAGAGTGACATGAAACAGTTAAAAAAGAAAATTGTACAACTAACAAAGTGAGTTTATATTATATAAAGCAAATCTTACTTGTAACATGCTGAAAGAGCTGGTCTGAAGAGGTGTCATCTTTGATGACTGACGATTAACACAATTTATAGATTACTTGTTTTAAGATAGGACCTGTTAGGATTTTATAAATCAATGGTTCAAAGAGTAGTACAATTATTATAATACAAAGTCTTATATGCAGCTTAGAATGATTGGACTAGAGAACATTTAAAGTGTTGTAAATTTATATTGTATCATCACAAAGATGTTAATACACTTTATGGTTAAAGCCTGCAGCTTTTGATGATCACTGCTTTAATTTTTCTTTGTTAACCTAGGGAGAAAGATACTCTGTGGCAGCAGACAGATCGTCTAACGTATGAACAGAAAATGCACTCAACCGCGAAATGGATGGATGAGAAAACGGTCACTAAATGCCTGGGCTGTAAACAAGAGTTCACGTTCATGGTTAGAAAGGTGCATGTTCTGTTATTTTACAATTTTATTTGAGCTGATTTTTCAATGAGCTTTTTTAATGTCAAAACCATTTAAGTAAGCTTTTTTTTTCTTCGTTTTTTTTTTGTTTTTTTTTGAAAAATTATAGTTTTTATTTTCAGTTGAAATTACAAAGATTTTTATTGATTAAGAAAATACCTTTAGAATGAAGGTTCTTAAAAAGTTTCTGAGGATTGTTGAATTTTATTCCATTTTCATAAACCTTTGCTTGAAACGTGTACTTTTGGTTTTGTCAGAGATTTGTCTCTTGTTTGTGCACTTTTAGTGGTTTGAAATGACTCCCAGTATATTGCTTTTATGTGGAGAAATTTTGTTATCTGCCTTTGTATTATGCAAAAAATAAGATTTTCATTGCATTTTTTACTATATACATTTAAATTCATATATTTTCATATTCATGCATGTTCCTATACTATATGAAATTCAGTAAAGTCATTTTATTCATAAAAAAAATTGAGACATCAACACCTTTTATTCTTCAACCTTAAATTAAATTGTTCTTTTTTCTTTCAGCACCACTGTAGATTGTGTGGGGGAGTCTTTTGTCACAGCTGTAGTAACAATTATGTGGACTCCACCCATAGCAGGTTAGTGTACATGTGTATATATTACCCGGTACTTACATGTACATATGTATAAACACAATCAGTGCACAACGTTTCTGCAATTTGACGTTACACTTCTGCAAAATTAGATTTCTATTCCTCAATCATTGGCACTTATGATATAATTTATATTTAACTTCATGTATTTAAGTAATAACGCTCTCAAGCAGGATTAGTGTAAGCGTTTTTGCTTGCTTCCCAATAATTCTAAATGCAAGTACATGTACAAATGTAGTATTTTTACTAATGTTCTTGCAATTATGAATTAATATATGGATTTTTCAAAAACATAAATAAAAATACTACTTCATTTAGAATTGAGATTGGAAAGCTATTAAAGTAGAAGGCTCACATTAATCCTGCAGCTCAAGTGAGAGTTATTTAGAAGACAATAAAATAAGATACAACTTGCAAAAAATATTTTTTATTTTAATATGACACATAGTCACAAGTAAACTGCATAAGTGTAATACTTGACTGATTTAGAAACTTGAGAAGTATACCAAATTTGACCCATTATAAACTTACAAGAATTTTTTTGAATAAGCTGACATGCTATATATGTATGATTTTGTTTTGCTGACATATTCTTCCTTTCTGTACATGCACTAGATAAATTTTCTTGTTGTCCAGAGTCTGTTAAAGAAATAGCTGTTTTCAAATCACATATAACATTTAGAGATCCAGGGTTATGTAGATGCACAAAATTTTCAAGTATTGATATTATATATACATGTAAGTAAATGGTTTAGAATGTACAAAGTGGATTGTATTTATATGTATAAAATTCAATTCTTTTATGAATTTTTATTTTTTAATTTATTTTTTATTAGCTTAAAGCATGATAATAGGTAAAAAATCATACGATACTTTTTTTTTCGCAATGCTTTACAAATGGTTTCCTTTATTGGTTCTTCATTTCTACATTTGCCTATATTTGATGTGTCATCTGCAGCACATTGAAGAGATACCACATTTCACAAGCATACATTTTCTGCTTCACTAAATTGTAATACATGTTTTATTTTCAAATGATAGCATGTATGTACATTTAATATAAAATTTTATGACCATGTCTATATAGTGCATGAAATTTAAAGTGACACTTGCAATAGACTCAATTTTTCAAAATTGTCAAATGATTAAGAATTTTAACCAGTTAATTCAAAGGCAAATGAATTTTTGCTGTATATAAAATGATATTCACAAATGTTTTTAGCTTATTAATGAAACAGAATGCTTATTTTAATTTAACCAACATCAGATACACCGTATAAAGAAAGCAGGATATGGTTTTGGAACTGCAGTAAATATCAGTGAGATTGCTGTAAACTTTCCTAGGATATTCGTAAAAACTTATATTTTCTTTCAGTAAGAAGTCGCGAGCCTGTAATATGTGTTACCAGAAATACACCAAGTCTGATGCTCTGAGTTCCTCGATGATCAGTCGTCTACAGGACGATGAAGGACTGGAGGACTCGAGTGAGGAGGAACAGACCTCAGCTAAACTCATCAGGAGTCATCACACTGGTACTCACTTCATAAGGTTACTTAGGCTAAGAATGTGTTCAGAAATATTCAGAGCCAGTTTGAAGATAGAGACCTCAATCTGATTTAGTTAAAAGTCCTTGAAACGTTCTACTTTCCCACTTGAACGGTGAACGAACGTTGAACAAACGTGTATTATCATTGCTCTTGAAAGACATAATGTTTAAATATAAACTTGTATTAATAATAATTAATTTGTGTTTGTAATATATTTCAAAATTTTGGCATTTTACATTTATTTTAAGTATCATGTATGTTTTAAATTAGTCGAAACATAATCACCCTATAGTCATCTTCATTGTTTAATTGTATAGATACAGAAATTCCTGAACCTGACACAGATAGCACAAACCAGACTGAAGCAATAACAGATACAACACTACCCCAGCCAGTCCTATCTGTTCCTCCCCAGAGTACCTCCACTCCAATCAAAGGCTCTGATGTTCAGCCAGCTGCTGCAGTCATCCCAGAGAGTGATCCAGGGGACACCAGGGTGGGGCCAGACGAGGTCATGATACCAGGTCAAGTGGCTGCCAATATATCAATCTCGGTTGTCGGACAAAACGAAACGGACGAGATCAAGAGGGTCAAAAAGGGAAGCGTGGGGTAAGAATTCATTAACGTGTCTCTATGTAAATGTTACTTGTACTTTGTAAGTGACACTGGTATCTTGCCATGACAGTTGCTAGTGCAAGTTCTGCTTAATGCTTAAATGTGGAATGGTCCTTGAATGACTAGATGCTTAATGTACATGCATCTTCAACTTATTGCCTGCATGCTACTGATTTCAATATCATGTAAAATTAGTGACTTATTTTACTTTTTTCATATATTTTGTCATGACTGCTGAAGCATATCACACATGGAACATATAGAAACCTGTATATTTCTTTACTGAATTTTAAGGGATGGAAATGAAGTTCTCTCTAAGGATGAGATTTTCCACCTAGTGAGTGATGAGGAAGTGGCCCGATCTCAGAGTTTCTCCTCCTCGGAATTCCAGTACCAGGACCCAGACCCCAAGTACTCTATTACTCAGTATAGAAACTTCATTTAATAGACAATATAAATGTCTTTTATTGTACTCGTTATATAAATATGGATCAATTGTTTTGATTCACTGCTTAATTAGATATTTGCTTTTTCCTGCATGACAATCTTCTAATACACATAGAATTAAACAGTATAAGCACCTTTAGTTTGCTTGCAGTATAGTTTGCTGATTGTCCCAAAAAATCTGCTCACAATTTATTTTACATGTATCAAAAAATAACTTGTAAACTTGTATCAATTACACTAAATAAAATTAATAACACTGATACCATACTTACCTGACCTTAAACTGTTTTGATACTAAGTCTTATTCCATCAATAAGAAATTCATTTCTTTTTTTTTAAATTAGGAGCATTTTTGCAATTCTATAATTTCTAAATAACAAAAAAATATATTCTTCAATTTTTATAGTGTCACAACTGGCATAACCATAAAGGCAGAAGAGCTGGAGAAAGGGGAAGTGAACAACTCCAGTGAATTCTGGGTAAAGGCTGGAAAAAGTCACGCCATACCTGTAGTGATTGACAAGCAGAATACTGTTCTGTGCTGGGAATTTAGATCCCATCCCAAGGTTTGAACAAACAAATTAAATGCAGAATGTCTTTCAGAAAGAAGCAACAATGCAGAAATTGATAATATATTGAAATGAGAAATGAGTTTAATATAATGAATTCTTTATCCAAGTACATGCAACTCAATTTGCTTTCAACTTGATTTTTTTCTTTTAAAAAACTAAGTTTACATTTGTTAAACTTCTTTGTAATAATTTTCTCTTATTAGAATAATGGTAAAAAGATTATTTTAACCCAGTCCCTGTCTTCAAAAATTAAATAATGAGACCTAATGAAATGGATGAGACTTTGTATGTTTCTTATCCACGTATGTGAAAACTGAAGATACTTTCTGATGCCATACTTGCCAATGAAATTTTGAATCAATAGACTTGAATTTTAATGATGTTTTTAAAAAAATTTCATTATAAATTTTATTAAATGCTTGGTTCATAACAAAATTATAATTCACAAATTATTTATATTGCCATACATTTAAATGTACATGTATGTATGTGTTACTTTATTTGACTGCTTTGATTACAGGATGTGATATTTAGTGTAACCTACATGGAGTTTGAGAGAGAGACCGGACCCTGCCATCACTCACTGCCTGGTACCAGCTTGTAAGTGTGACTCACACAAACAGGCCGTCCGTGGAGAACTGACAGCCAAACAGACGGGGATCTACACACTACTCTTTGATAATACCTATTCCAGGTAAGTTAGTGTATCAGGAGAAAGTAATGGATTAATTAGGGCCCCGCAAGGATTTGCGGGTGCCCTATAGTAATCACTCTGTCTGTCCGTCTGTCTAGCTGTCTAGCTGTCCGTCTGTCATTCTTCCGTCCACAAATTTTCTGTTTTTTTCTAATAACTTTTTTACTGGTTGCCCAATCAAGTTAAAATTTGGTATCATGGTAATTCAGTAGGCAGAAATACATATTTGGATGCAAAGTTTGGTTCTCTATGTCTTCTGGTTTGGAGCTGGGGTGGTGGGATAGATTCCTTAACTATGCATAAGAATGAATGGGCAACTTTTTTAATGGTTTCCCAAACAAGTACAAATTTGGTAAGATAGTTCAGTAGGCAGAAATACATATTTTGATGCTAAGTTTGGTTCTCTATGTCCCCTGGTTTGGAGCTGGGGTGGTGGGGTAAATTCGTTAACTTAATATAAGAATGCATTGGCAAAGAGAGATTACTGCTGAAGATGTTCCCATTGTAAACTGAATGCTGCTATGAGTCCCTTGGGATTAATTAGCTTTCCTCCTGAAGAAAATCCAGAGAATTATCTTTATCTGTCACATTGAAATGAATTACTACCTCTGTCTGCAAATCAAGTTTGTTTTGAAGTTAAGTCAATTTGGAATGCTATGAACACTCTGAAATGTGGATTTAAATATAAATTTTTATATTTTATTTTTGTTTTATAGTTATGATTTCATTGAATTCTAAAAACAAGAAATAGATTAAAGAAGATTTTTTGATTTACTTTTTTTTCACTTTATGTTAATTCAACAATATTATTAATTTTTAAGATAGTTGTATAAAAACCCCATTCTATCATTAATACTGAAAAAGTTCTTATTGTAACTTTAGAAGAAAATGATGAGAGAGAGGTACAGTTTATCCCTAGGGATTAATTATCTAGCCTGCTGCAGAAAATTTAGTAGGCTTTTCTTTATCTGTCACTTCAAGATTAATGAAAACCTTTGTCTGCAACTGCTGTTTGTTTGAAGTTAAGGTCAAGCCTTCATGATATTTGCATTCATTGAAGGCTGGCATTTTATATAACACAAGCTTTATAATTGTTTAAATATACATTCAATGTTAAGTTGTTCTTTACTGCCTAATATAAATACAAGGATATTATTTTCAGGTTTCTGAATATTCAGGAATTTTCTTGAAATTTTAAGAATACAGTTGCTGTTGCTTATTCTTCATACATTTTTTAATCATTCCGTAAGCTGCACCCTTTTAATTCTACCCCATGGCAGGGCCCTTGCTGACTGGTCAGTTTTCTGTTTATGAGACGAAAGAGAAATTGTACAGCTGATAATGGAGCTATGGCTTTATTTTCAGGATAACTGCCAAAAGAATATGTTACTCTTTGTGGACAAGGCATCTTGGAGATTGAAACTACCCTTTAGTTTTGTTTCAATTATTTACATTTACTTTAGTATTTATACACAGAGTTCTTGATGCAATAAAAACAAATTTTTATTACCGTAAATCTGGAAATTTTTGCTGTAGATTAATTTTTAGCAAATTTGCGAGTTCATTGCATTCGCAAAAATATTTTTCTTAAAAATAGATTACCAATAAGAAAATGTATACAAAGCAGCGGTCATTCGCAAAATTTTGAAACGTAAAAATTAATCAACAGCATTTTAACCCGAATTCGCAAAATAAAATCGACGTAAAAAATTCCAGATTTACGGTATTTTATTTATATAAATACCCTTTTGTGATAAATGTATTTGATTAAAAAGAACATTGTATTTAACAGTAATTTTAATTTAAGTGTTTTAGTTCTAATTTTCAAATACAAGAATGTATACTGTAAACCAACTTTTATTCGCGTGCGAGAAATTTTCGCGATGTTCGCGAGAGCTATGTCATCGCGAAAATTTCTCGCTGCGAACCGGTTCTTAAGGTCTATATGCCTATTAACAACAGGTCCAAAATAGCTTTGTTCGCGAAAATTAATCGTCGCGAACTAATTTATTCTTGGTAATTCGCGAAATAAAGTCGTCGCGAATAAAAGTTGGTTTACAGTACTTTATAATTTTTAATTAAAAGAAGATATTTATTTGTTTATAAATTTGTATTTTATATTTTTAGATTTTATGGGATTTAAATAAACTAAAAATTTAGACTTCATCTTTATAATTTTTTTTCAAAATAATAATATTGGTAGAATATTGATTTGGTCCTGAACTCTATAGTTATATTAATTTCTGTAGAGTGAAATCTGCAATCAAGTATATTTTGCTTTACCATTGTTGTACCCATTTTGAAAATGACCAAGTATAAATAGATACAATTTATGAATAGACGCGAAGCTTGCAATAATTGGCAACAAGTCCAAGCTGACACTGAAGCAAATTCATTATGAAGGCGTTTCTGTTAAAGGTAAAAGTTTTATTGCTAGCATCTGAACTGAGGTAGAATAAATTAACAGAAAATATGCGTGATGTTTGTAATTAACATATTGCCTTCTACATATTGTCATTTACAACATTTGAGAACCCTACGTCTTGGCAAAATATTGTATCCAGAGGAATTTTACATACAAGTGCAACTATTGTCAGCAGACAATAAATTGGAATGCTTTATTTTAAAACATTTGTCACCCTACTGTAGGAGGAAAGTAATATAATGGTTGAGGAATATGATGTTGATATCGAGAATTATTCAATTTTCATGCACTGATCACTGAGATGTAATGAGTTTTGTATGAACAATCGTCGTTTTTTAGCGCCAATAAACAGGTGCACTGGAGCAATAATAACGATACAAGTTTTCTTGAAGAGGGAGAAGGTAATAGATATGAATTTAGGTCGTCAGTGACAATATGATACGAGCAGTTGCACACACGTTTATTGTTTCAATGTTTTTCAGCGGTTGGGTAGAGAGATGACATGCAGAAAATATTACATTTTGCTCCTGCCATATGTGGACGGATTTTTTAAATTAAGGTTTCGTCAAAGGTCAACATGTCCAAAAATTTATTTTTACAATAGCCCCAAAACTATGTGAGGTATAAAGTTAAAACTTTTACAGTTTATAAATTTTTCATTGATTAACAGATAAAAAGTGTCACTTGATAAAAAAATACTCGGAAAAAATATTAATTGAGAAAAATTCTTCTTTAAAATGCACATATTTTCAAAAAATACACCTAATTAATTCAGCGCTATTAGTGAAAACCATTATTGCAGAAACAAAATATGTTTATCAATGAAGGGCAAGTTGGACTTGGATAGCCTCTGGAAAGTTGTTTTCCGTGTTTATTTTGACCAAATATGTTAAGGCTTGAAAGTGAAAGTACATTGCAAATGGCGGATTCTATAGGGGTCTTGTCTTTATATATGTCATATTTTCAATAACAGCCTTTCAGAAACCATTCACGTCCAACTTGCCCTTTAATGATAAACATGTATTATTTCTGTAATGATGGTTTTCACAAAAAAGACAGAATTAAGCAGGTGCATTTTTCTTTAAATATGCACATTTTCTGATACAATTTTTCTCAAAAAGTATCCTTTTAAAAATATTTGTTATCAAGTGATACTTTCTATCTATTAATCAATGATATATTTATAAACTGTAAACGTTTTGACTTTATACCACACATAGTTTTGGAGCTATTGTAAAAATAATTTTTTAGACATGTTGACCTTTGACGAAACCTTAACAATATTCATTTGCATTCCTACTTTGATTCGATATACCGGGGTATATCCATTTGAACTTGAAATAAAAGATACCACAGTCGGGCATAACTGATTTATAAATTAATATTTTATTAGAAAAAAGACGTAAATGGAAACTTAACAACAAAACTTTATGATAATAATGTTGTTGTTTAACTTTTCTATCGTCATTTTCCCTTATTTATTTAGCAAAATATTATGATCACCTGCACAAGAGTTTTTGTCTCGCAGTTGATTCGATGTGCATGGCAAAAACATGACCGTTCTCTGCATAAGAAACACTTTCTCAATCTATGCAAACTATTGAAAAATTAGTTGAAACTACAAGTATATTGAAAAATCTCGTTGAAATAAACATTTTACAAATGGTATGGTCGAAGCAATGACCTTTTAAGCAAAAACAATCTATGATTCAATCAAAGAAAGACGTGCATTTTGTCAGCCTTATTTTTTCACTGTGCATGTTATGAATTTTTCCATTTGCCCGATTAATGACAAGGCCAGGAACACGCGGACGGTGGGACAAGGATGCTTACTCCTCCACGACTCTTTATCTCACCTATAGCTTATATTTTAGAGGTTTGTGTTTATTTTTCTCTGCTCCCAATTTATATCATTATAGTTTGAGCGTGATTATATTTGTTATTTTCATTTTCCAGGAAACACAAAAAAAAACAAACGATTATGACCGACGTCTGATGCGTGAGCTGATTGCTTTGGCTGCTTTTATCCCCGTTGTCTTCTCACGTTGTTATATCTATTGAATTTTTCATGGAGTTACTCATTTGTAATAAAATAATTCACCTATAAATACATAAAAATTACTGTTTTGTTTGTTGGGTATACCAGGGACATCAACGACAGTTAGAATCGAGGGATAATTTAACAAACGTTTTTAAAAGTGAAAACAAAAGGGAAAAATGACTGAGTTTGATTAATTGTTCATTATAATTGTATTACATACTAGTATATGGAATCAATATTAACGATTCCCTTTTTATACTAGTACTTTCATATCATTAGGTCTTTCCACCTTTCTGTGGAAAGACCTCTTGAAATGCTTCTGTTTATTAGGTCTTTCCACCTTTCTGTGGAAAGACCTATTGATTTTCTTCTGTTTCTTATTATTAGGTCTTTCCACCTTTCTGTGGAAAGACCTATTGATTTTCTTCTGTTTATTAAGGTCTTTCGTCTCCAACGGAAGACCTTATTGTTTTCGTTCGGTTTCTTTTTCCCTATTATTATTATTTTTCTTACCGATTTTGTGCACGCGATTTCTCGGAAACGGCTCTCTGGATTTTCACCAAACTTTCAGTTCTGATAGATATTCATCTGAACCTTGTCGGAAATTTTCGTCGTTGATGACGTCACTTCCGGTCGTGAGATATGGACGATTTTCTGATTTTTAGAGGGTCAGCTTGTCCTGAGATCTCCTCCTAAACGACTGAAGATATCGACTTGAGATTTTCACTGAAGGTAGAGGAAGGATAGTAGATGTGACATTTTGCATATAGAGCTTTCCAGGTGAAAAGGCATCGACGCTCGCCTGGGCTCCAAAAATGGGCTCATACGCATCTCGCAAATATTGATACGTTTTCTTTTATATCTTTTTACTGGTTAATATTTTGTTAATACATATATAATAAAAAATGTGCAATATAGTAAGATCTTTCATTTGATATCAAGAAAATGGGGTTAGCCCTTCAAATTAGGGGCATAGAGGGGCCAAAAGTCTCTCGTCTTTAACTCTTTAATGATCAATATTTTGTGATACATTACTGAAGCAAAGATATTCAACTTAACGATTTGCAACAATATGTACTAATAATATGATCATATGTTACATAATAAAGGGTTACAAGGGGCTAGAATGCTAAATCTTTGACGCTTTATATCTCGAAAAGCGTGAATATTTTGATAAGCAATATTGAACAAAAGATGATCAAAATAATGTTCCCAACTTTATGCATACTTTTAATTTGTTCATTTTTTTTCCGTCGACATTTCCGTTGAAAACCGGAAGTACATGTAATTTAAATACATGTACGTGTATAGCGATTTTTTTTTATTTTCCAATGAATGTAATTGTTCATTATAGAGATTTAAAGAATTCCTAGCATCTTAATATTTCCACCGGAAGTACGGTTCGTTCAAACCGGATGTTGTCTTAAAATGAGTATTTCCATCGAAACTTTCAGGGATGATTACTGCATGCTTGATGTAGAGTTGAAAGTAGCTTTGAGCACATACAGTCGCACCGGAAGTGAAGAAGTAGAACCGGAAGTTGATTGGAATTGATAGATCCTACATTTTTTTATGTTTCTAATAAACATATTTTGGAGAATTCTTG
Organism: Saccostrea cuccullata; assembly: GCF_032062105.1. Taxonomy (NCBI): domain Eukaryota; kingdom Metazoa; phylum Mollusca; class Bivalvia; order Ostreida; family Ostreidae; genus Saccostrea; species Saccostrea cuccullata. Next base: position 80,803 of record NW_026939330.1, on the reverse strand, counting down.
TGCTTTTTTGACATTTTTTTATCCTATCAGTGGAACTATCCTAACACAGGTCTTATTCCATCAGATATCGGACGGAAGACCTACTCGTTGCTTGCAACGAGATCGCATCTAGTTATTATTATTATTATTATTATTCTTCTTCCGCTGATTTTTTGTTTCGACATTTATCGAAAAGACTTTTTGTTCATCGTAAAGGTCATTAAAAGTTATGAACAAATTTGACCCAACGCGTATGAACTATGTCCGCTTTCGAAGTTATTGCCCCTTTCGAAAGAAATGCTTGTTATCGCTACTCCTTTGAAACCGTAAACCGTAGAAATATGAAACCTTCACTAAAGTCTTCGACTCATTGAGAGGACTCTGGGATCTATTCATTGCGAAAGTATTCGGTGACTCCTTCAATGAGTTATTGCCCCTGAAACTTTTTCAATTTTACAAATAATTAAAAATTTTTGAAACGAGAAGTGATAGAGACATGGGACCAACTGCATAAGATTCATTGAGCTTTGAGCTTAAAATTCATGTAAAGGTCAAAGGTCAAGGTCATTCCAAAATTGAGAAATTAAGCTCTTTTTATATCTTTTTTGTCTCTTAACATATACAAACTGTCTTAGCATCATTAATATGTACTCTTAAAACTATTTTAAAGATTCAATTCATATTCCGTAAGATTGACCCTATTAAAAGTTATTGCCCCTTTCGCAAGAAATGCTTGTTATCGCTACTCCTTTGAAACCGTAAACCGTAGAAATATGAAACCTTCACTAAAGTCTTCGACTCATTGAGAGGACTCTGGAATCTTTCATTGCGAAAGTATTCGGTGACTCCTTCAATGAGTTATTGCCCCTGAAACTTTTTCAATTTTACAAATAATTAAAAATTTTCAAAACGGGAAGTGATAGAGATATGGGACCAACTGCATAAGATTCATTGAGCTTTGAGCTTGAAATTCATGTAAAGGTCAAAGGTCAAGGTCATTCCAAAATTGAGAAATTAATTTCTTTTTATATCTTTTTTGTCTCTTAACATATACAAACTGTCTGAGCATCATAAATATGTACTCTTAAAACTATCTTAAAGATTCAATTCGTATTCCGTAACATTGACCCTATTAAAAGTTATCGCCCTTTGTGCGGAAAACCTTGTTATCGCTACTACTGCGAAACCATAAACCGTACAAATATGAAACCTTCACTAAAGTCTTCGACTAATTGAGAGGATTCTGGAATCTATTCATTGCGAAAGTCTTCGGTGACTTCTTCAATGAGTTATTGCCCCTGAAACTTTTTGAATTTTAGAAATAATTAAAAATTTTCAAAACGAGAAGTGATAGTGACATGGGACCAACTGCATAAGATTCATTGACCTTTGAGCATAAAATTCATGTAAAGGTCAAAGGTCAAGGTCATTCCAAAACTGAGAAATTTAGCTCTTTTTATATCTCTTTTGTCTTTCAACATATGCATAATGTCTATGCATCATTTATATGTACTTTTAAAACTGTATCTTAGATTTTATTCTCGTCCCTTAAGATTGACCCTATTAAAAATTATTGTCCCTTGTACGAAAAACATTTTTATTGCTATTGCTCCAAAACCGTAAACCGCAAAGACACGAAACCTTCTCTAATGTCTTATGGGAATTTAGGCAAAACTTTTACGTTCAAGTGCAAAAGGATCTGGTGACTCCTTGAATGAGTTACTGCCCTTAAATGCTTTTGTGCTTAATATTAAACCTTATAACTTGAAAACTATAAGTCATAGAGACATGGGGTTAATTACAATGTGACCCTTGACCTTTGACCTTGAATTTGACTTGAAGGTCAAAGGTCAAGGTCACCTAAAAAAAAAATTTTCATTTTAATTTTTTTTTCTTCTTTTAAGCCATTCCTGGTTTCTTTTTAATGAAATTTAATTTTAAATAGATAAATATTAAATGAAATTGAAATTCAAAAGGTGGAAAGACCTCTTATTGTTCTGTGAACAATAAGTCTCCTAGTTAGGTCTTTCCACCTTTCTGTGGAAAGACCTCTTGAAATGCTTCTGTTTATTATTATTATTTTTCCGTTATCGAAAATTGAACCGAAAGACTTCTCGAAGAACTTTGCAGTTCATGATACTCGCCATTAAAAGTTATTTCGAAAAAATACCCAACGCGTATGACCTATGACCCCTATTGGAGTTCTTGCCCTTTGTATGAAAAACCTTGTTATCGCTACTCCTTCGAAACCGTAAACCGTAGAAATATGAAACCTTCACTAAAGTCTTCGACTAATTGAGAGGACTCTGGAATCTATTCATTGCGAAAGTATTCGGTGACTCATTCAATGAGTTATTGCCCCTGAAACTTTTTGAATTTTACAAATGATTAAAATTTTTCAAAACAAGAATTGATAGAGACATGGGACCAACTGCATAAGATTCATTGAGCTTTGAGCTTAAAATTCATGTAAAGGTCAAAGGTCAAGGTCATTCCAAAATTGAGAAATTAAGCTCTTTTTATATCTTTTTTCTCTCTTAACATATAGAAACTGTCTTATCATCATTAATATGTACTTTTAAAGCTATTTTAAAGATTCAATTAGTATTGCGTAAGATTGACCCTATTAAAAGTTATTGCCCCTTTCGCAAGAAATGCTTGTTATCGCTACTCCTTCGAAACCGTAAACCGTAGAAATATGAAACCTTCACTAAAGTCTTCGACTCATTGAGAGGACTCTGGAATCTATTCATTGCGAAAGTATTCGGTGACTCCTTCAATGAGTTATTGCCCCTGAAACTTTTTGAATTTTACAAATAATTAAAAATTTTTGAAACGAGAAGTGATAGAGACATGGGACCAACTGCATAAGATTCATTGAGCTTTGAGCTTAAAATTCATGTAAAGGTCAAAGGTCAAGGTCATTCCAAAATTGAGAAATTAAGCTCTTTTAATATCTTTTTTGTCTCTTAACATATACAAACTGTTTTAGCATCATTAATATGTACTCTTAAAACTATATTAAAGATTCAATTCGTATTCCGTAAGATTGACCCTATTAAAAGTTATTGCCCCTTTCGCAAGAAATGCTTGTTATCGCTACTCCTTCGAAACCGTAAACCGTAGAAATATGAAACCTTCACTAAAGTCTTCGACTCATTGAGAGGACTCTGGAATCTATTCATTGCGAAAGTATTCGGTGACTCCTTCAATGAGTTATTGCCCCTGAAACTTTTTGAATTTTACAAATAATTAAAAGTTTTTGAAACGAGAAGTGATAGAGACATGGGACCAACTGCATAAGATTCATTGAGCTTTGAGCTTAAAATTCATGTAAAGGTCAAAGGTCAAGGTCATTCCAAAATTGAGAAATTTAGCTCTTTTTATATCTTTTTTGTCTCTTAACATATACAAACTGTTTTAGCATCATTAATATGTACGCTTAAAGCTATTTTAAAGATTCAATTAGTATTGCGTAAGATTGACCCTATTAAAAGTTATTGCCCCTTTCGCAAGAAATGCTTGTTATCGCTACTCCTTCGAAACCGTAAACCGTAGAAATATGAAACCTTCACTAAAGTCTTTGACTCATTGAGAGGACTCTGGAATCTATTCATTGCGAAAGTATTCGGTGACTCCTTCAATGAGTTATTGCCCCTGAAACTTTTTGAATTTTACAAATAATTAAAAATTTTTGAAACGAGAAGTGATAGAGACATGGGACCAACTGCATAAGATTCATTGAGCTTTGAGCTTAAAATTCATGTAAAGGTCAAAGGTCAAGGTCATTCCAAAATTGAGAAATTAAGCTCTTTTAATATCTTTTTTGTCTCTTAACATATACAAACTGTTTTAGCATCATTAATATGTACTCTTAAAACTATATTAAAGATTCAATTCGTATTCCGTAAGATTGACCCTATTAAAAGTTATTGCCCCTTTTGCAAGAAATGCTTGTTATCGCTACTCCTTCGAAACCGTAAACCGTAGAAATATGAAACCTTCACTAAAGTCTTCGACTCATTGAGAGGACTCTGGAATCTATTCATTGCGAAAGTATTCGGTGACTCCTTCAATGAGTTATTGCCCCTGAAACTTTTTGAATTTTACAAATAATTAAAAATTTTTGAAACGAGAAGTGATAGAGACATGGGACCAACTGCATAAGATTCATTGAGCTTTGAGCTTAAAATTCATGTAAAGTTTAAAGGTCAAGGTCATTCCAAAATTGAGAAATTTAGCTCTTTTTATATCTTTTTTGTCTCTTAACATATACAAACTGTTTTAGCATCATTAATATGTACGCTTAAAACTATATTAAAGATTCAATTCGTATTTTGTAAGATTGACCCTATTAAAAGTAAGATTGACCCTATTAAAAGTTATTGCCCCTTTCGCAAGAAATGCTTGTTATCGCTTCTCCTTCGAAACCGTAAACTGTAGAAATATGAAACCTTCACTAAAGTCTTCGACTCATTGAGAGGAGTCTGGAATCTATTCATTGCGAAAGTATTCGGTGACCCCTTCAATTAGTTATTGCCCCTGAAAGTCTTTGAATTTTAGAAATAATTAAAAATTTTCAAAACGAGAAAGTGTAGAGACATGAGACCAACTGCATAAGATTCATTAAGCTTTGAGCTTAAAAGTCATGTAAAGGTCAAAGGTCAAGGTCATTGCATATTGAGAAATTAAGCTCTTTTTATATCTTTTTTTTGTCTCTTAACATATACAAACTGTCTTAGAATCATTAATATGTACTCTTAAAACTGTTTCAAAGATTTCATTCTTGTCCCTTAAGATTGACCCTATTAAAAGTTATTGCCCCTTGTGCAAAAAACATTTTATTTGCTATTGCTCCAAAACCTTAAACCGAAAAGACATGAGAACTTCTCTAATGTCTGATGGGATTTTAGGCAAAACTTTTATGTTCAAGCGCAATAAGTTCTGGTGACTCCTTGAATGAGTTGCTGCCCTTTAATGCTTTTGTGCTTACTATTAAACCTTATAACTTTAAAACTATAAGTCATAGAGACATGAGATTAATTACAATGTGACCCTTGACCTTTGACCTTGAATATGATTTGAAGGTCAAAGGTCAAGGTCACCTGAAAAATTCTAAATTTTCATTTTTTCCTTCTTTTAAGCCATTCCTGGTTTCTTTTTTTTATGAAATTTAATTTTAGAGATAAATTATCAATGAAATTGAAATTCAAAAGGTGGAAAGACCTCTTATTGTTCTTTGAACAATAAGTCTCCTAGTTCTTCTTCTTATTTTTCTTCCGCTGATTTTTTGTTTCGACATTTATCGAAAAGACTTTTTGTTCATCGTAAAGGTCATTAAAAGTTAGGAACAAATTCGACCCAACGCGTATGAACTATGACCCCTTTCGAAGTTATTGCCCCTTTCGCAAGAAATGATTGTTATCGCTACTCCTCTGAAACCGTAAACCGTAGAGTTATGAAACCTTTACCAATGTCTTCGACTAATTGAGAGGACTCTGGAATCTATTCATTGCGAAAGTATTCGGTGACCCCTTCAATGAGTTATAGCCCTTGAAACTTTTTGAATTTTACAAATAATTAAAAATTTTCAAAACGAGAAGTGATAGAGACATGGGACCAACTGCATTAGATTCATTTACCTTTGATCATGAAATTAATGCAAAGGTCAAAGGTCAAGGTCATTCCAAAATTGAGAAGTTAAGCTCTTTTTATATCTTTTTTGTCTCTTAACATATACAAACTGTCTTAGCATTAATAATATGTACTCTTAAAACTATTTAAAAGATTTTATTCGTATTCCCTAAGATTGACCCTATTAAAAGTTATCGCCCTTTGTGCGGTAAACCTTGTTATCGCTACTACTTCGAAACTGTAAACCGTACAAATATGAAACCTTCACTAAAGTCTTCGACTAATTGAGAAGGTTCTGGAATGTACGGTATTCATTGTAACAGTCTTCGGTGACTCCTTCAATGAGTTATTGCCCCTGAAACTTTTTGAATTTTACAAATAATTAAAAATTTTCAAAACGAGAAGAGATAGAGACATGGGACCAACTGCATTAGATTCATTGACCTTTGATCATGAAATTAATGCAAAGGTCAAAGGTCAAGGTCATTCCAAAATTGAGAAATTAAGCTCTTTTTATATCTTTTTTGTCTCTTAACATATACAATCTGTCTTAGCATTAATAATATGTACTCTTAAAACTATTTAAAAGATTTTATTCGTATTCTGTAAGATTGACCCTATTAAAAGTTATCGTCCTTTGTGCGGTAAACCTTGTTATCGCTACTACTTCGAAACCGTAAACCGTACAAATATGAAACCTTCACTAAAGTCTTCGACTAATTGAGAGGGTTCTGGAATGTATTCATTGCGAAAGTCTTCGGTGACTCCTTCAATGAGTTATTGCCCCTGAAACTTTTTGAATTTTACAAATAATTAAAAATTTTCAAAACGAGATAGTGTAGAGACATGAACCCAACTGCATAAGATTCATTGAATATTGAGCTTAAAATTCATTTAAAGGTCAAAGGTCAAGGTCATTCCAAAACTGAGAAATTTAGCTCTTTTTATATCTCTTTTGTCTTTCAACATATGCTTAATGTCTATGCATCATTAATATGTACTCTTAAAACTGTGTCATAGATTTCATTCTCGTCCCTTAAGATTGAACCTATTAAAAGTTATTGCCCCATGTGCGAAATTTTTTTTTATTGCTATTGCTTCAAAACTGTAAACAACAAAGACATGAAACCTTCTCTAATGTCTTATTGGACTTTAGGCAAAACTTTTACGTTCAAGTGCAAAAGGATCTGGTGACTCCTTGAATGAGTTACTGCCCTTAAATGCTTTTGTGCTTACTATTAAACCTTATAACTTTAAAACTATAAGTCATAGAGACATGGGGTTAATTACAATGTGACCCTTGACCTTTGACCTTGAATATGACTTGAAGGTCAAAGGTCAAGGTCACCTAAAAAAAATAATTCATTTTTCATTTTTTTTTTCTTCTTTTAAGCCATTCCTGGTTTCTTTTTTATGAAATTTAATTTTAAATAGATAAATATTAAATGAAATTGAAATTCAAAAGGTGGAAAGACCTCTTATTGTTCTGTGAACAATAAGTCTCCTAGTTATTATTATTTTTCCGCTATGGACTTTTGATCCGAAAGACTTATCGAAAAACTTTTGTGTTCATGATACTCGAAACCAAAAGTTATTTCGAATAGCAACCCAACGTATATGACCTATGACCCCTTTCGGAGTTCTCGCCCCTTGCACGTAAAACCTTGTTATCGCTACTCCTTTGAAACCGTAAACTGTAGAAATATGAAACCTTCACTATAGTCTTCGGCTAATTAAGTAGACTCTGGAATCTATTCATTGCGAAAGTATTCGTAGACCCCTTCAATGAGTTATTGCCCCTGAAACTTTTTTAATTTCAGAAATTATAAAAAATTTTCAAAACGAGAAGTGATAGAGACATGGGACCAACTGCATAAGATTCATTGACCTTTGATCATGAAATTAATGTAAAGGTCAAAGGTCAAGGTCATTCCAAATTTGAGAAATTAAGCTCTTTTTATATCTTTTTTGTCTTTTAACATATACAAACTGTCTTAGCATCATTAATATGTACTCTTTAAACTATTTTAAAGATTTAATTCATATCCCTTAAGATTGACGTTAGTAAAAGTAATGGCCCTTGGTAAGAAAAACCTTGTTATCGCTACTCCTTTGAAACCGTAAACCGTAGAAATATGAAACCTTCACTGAAGTCTTCGACTGATTGAAAGGACTCTGGAATCTATTCATTTCGAAAGCGTTCGATGACCCCTTCAATGAGTTGTTGCCCCTGAAACTTTTTTTAATTTAAGATGTAATTAAAAATTTTCTAAACGAAAAGTGATAGAGACATGGAACCAACAGCATAAGATTCACTGACCTTTGATCATGAAAATAATGCAAAGCTCAAAGGTCATCCCAAATTTGAGAAATTAAGCTCTTTTTATATCTTTTTTGTCTTTTAACATATACTAAATGTCTTTGCATCAATAATATGTACTCTTAAAACTATTTCAAATATTTCATTTTTTTTCCCTAAGATTAACCCTTTTAAAAGTTATTGCCCCTTGTGCAAAAAACATTGTAATCGCTACTCCTCGGAAACTGTAGACCGTTGAGACACGAAACCTTCACCAATGTCTTCAGGATCTTGAGGCATAACTTCTCTGTATAAGTGCAAAAGGATCTGATGACCCCTTATATGAGTTATTGCCCTTTAACGTCTTTGTACTTACTATTAAACCTTACAACTTAAAAACCATAAGTCGTAGAAGCATGGGGTCAATTGCATTGTGACCCTTGACCTTGAAAATTTTTCAAGGTCAAAGGTCAAGGTCATTTCATTTTTTTTTTATTTTCATTTTTTCATAATGAATTCTTATTCATGGAATTTAATTTTAAGGAGTCAGATATAAAACAAAATTGAAATTCAAAGAAGGTAGAAAAACCTCTTATTGTTCTGTGAACAATAAGTCTCCTAGTTTTTTATTCGTTTCACATACAAAATTAGCTCTAACACCTCGTGGAGGCAGTTTCGTTGTCCATTTTGACATTGACCTCGGCTGTCCTTGCTGTGTTGTTCTGAGTGTTTATTTTGACCTCTGACTCCATTGTTGGAGATTCCTTGAGGCTGTTGTCCTCAGCTGACTTCAGACTAGAGCTACACAGTCCGTCTATAACCACGGCGCCGATTATAATGGTCATTGTGTTGCTTGTAGTCCGGATACGGTCACTATTTACAACAAAAAGGTATGGTTATCGCAAATGTTGATTTAATTTTTGATTGAATTAAGAAAGAATTTGAATTTTAATTGAATTAAGAAAAGGAAAATTGCATTTTGTTTCAGTCAAATGTGATTTAATTTAAAATGTTGGAAAATCTTATATTTTAAAGTTTACTTACTTGTACCATTCCAGTGCCATTAGAAGACCTATGTTATGAACTTGAACATCTAATGAAGACAGGACGACTAGGACAGAGACAATGCTGGCACTGGGGACGGAGGGAACAGCCAGGGAGCCCACGGAAGACAACAACCTTAAAACAAAAAACGTGTTATTCCTGTACATTAAGGTACGTGTAGCCGAAACCAAACTTAGTTTAATTTGTTGATTTAGATGAAAGAAAAAAGTCAATTGCAAAAATCTTTTAATATATTCTAATAAGAACAATGTGACGCTTTTCTGAAACTGTTTAACTCATCAGCAGTTTGTCTTGTTTTCTTATAACCAAAGCTGTGAAAATTACCAAATATTTCAAATTCTTTTCACAAGATTAATATAGTCATCACCAAGATAAAGAATACGTTTATATTTACCCAATTAAGAGTATCTTAGAGGCCCCTAATGACATTCCTTCTAACTGTACCAAAAACAAGGCAGATAAACAGATAAATAAACAGCTTCCCAATCTCTCCAAAGCAGCTCCAACAGGAACAAGGAAATTAGATATTCTGGTATCGATATGTAGCTTAACATCCAGTGTTTTCAGCATTTCTGGTATACCAATTGCACTAATAATACCAGAAAAATGTTATATACACTGTACTTTTCGTATTCATATACAAATGTACACATTTTAAAAAAAATTCTTAAAGATAACAATCTTCAAAATACTTATGGGTTTAAATCATCACACAATGCACTTACATATAAATATATTTCTGTTCGATTCTTGAAAAGATAGTACATAAACGAACATATAAAATCTATATCCTAATAAAAGACATTAAAAAAGCAGAACAACTTATAAATTGATCAAGGTAAAATTCATATGTTTTTTCAATGCATATAAAATTATTTACTGGGAGACAGTTCAACATTATTTCGCACCTGTGATCCGATTTAAAAAAAACACAACTTGAAATCTCAACTTATGAGTATCCTCTCTTTGCACGGGAGGGTTCAAGAAACGAATCGAGTTCACAATTAATGAATGCTTGACGAAGTCCACGAAAACTGCAGATTTTTTAGCTACATTTATACATTCAAAAATAAATGTGAGGAACGTACGTGCTCGGCGGCCCAAATACAGTTAACCAGGGTCGGAGACAGGCGCCAAGGAAGAGGAAAGGATTTTTCCTGGTAGCTATGAAATAAGTAATCGGAATGAGGACCAACTGATGAAAAATGATTCCAACAGAATGAGCCAGAACAAACATTCCTAGGCTGCTGAAGACGTTTTCTACATTAGACGCTTTCAGAATTGCTGTAGCAATAAGGCTTGCCATTCCTACGGGGGTCATCCTGAAACATCATAGAACATATAACACAGGTTGCGTCCTGCTCATATCCTTATAATGTAAATCTTATGTAGATATCACATGAATTAAACAAATAAATTGGGAAGCAGGTAATTAATATTTTATGAATAGTCTTATAATTTTCATGTTCCAAAACGATTCTGAATTATTGGTGAGTCAGCTTAACGAGGCCGAGTCTAATAATTTCTGCCCTAGGGATTTTGATAATTTTTTGATAATTTATTTTCATTGTTATATTTATTGTTTTAGGATTAAAAAATCGAATGTTTACCACCCCGTTTTCATAGTGGGCCATCTTACATGTTGTCAAACTTTACTATTGGACCCCATGGGAATTTGTTGGAAAATCGCCAAATTATTACACATTTTTTCAATATTTTTTGTGCTTCTGCCCCAGGGATTTCTTTTTAATTCAAGCAAATGAAAGTAAATGTAAAAAGTCACCAAATTGTGAAATTTCAAAAAAGTTCACCATCTCGATTGGTCTAGGTCGAAGCCAAATACCTCTAAAATTGCCATATTACGGTAAAAATATGTATCTATGGTGACGTTGTTAGAGCCATTTCAACGTTATTTTTCCAATAATTGTTGTAAAATCACATTTTCAGATCAGTAGGAGTTACAAATAATGTTAATTTTGTATTAAAATTAAAATAATTAATGACTGCATGAAATTAAAAAGGTGCGCAAAGTGATGCGCACTCGAATTAGACTCGGCCTCGTTAAAATTAATTGCAAAATTTTTGTATTTACACATTAAACGTAACTGTATATTTTAATCTTTTCATAATTGATTTACAGGAGCTGTTTAAAACTTGAGTATTAATGGAAATTAAATTAACTCACCAAATAATCCAATTTAAGAGATGGATGACAATGATGGATATGGTTTCAAATAATTCTGTGAATGGGTCCGCACGTTTTCCTAGCTTACTGCCCGTGATACCAAAAACAGTTCAGGCAATGATAAGGCCTAAAATATAAAGGTATGAAAGCAAAATAGATCTACAATCATTATGTAGTCCTGACAAAACAAACCTTGCTTTGCTGTAATTTTATTTTGTTTACATCGTGATCTTGTCTGGGTTTTTTTTTGTCAGCTTTCTGTACAACTGTCTCCAGTTATTTGTCTTTTGTGCATTGAGAAATAAATGTATTTAAATTTATACTGTTAATCTCTTTGTACGTACCTAGTATATTTAGACCTCCTGTGGAGGAAACAGATTTATGAGCAACTGTTACCGAACTATTGGTCCCATTCATCATCAAAACTCGTGTAGATTGGGAGTATTTGGTCTGAGTCTGCAACAAGAATCCAGGATAAAAAAGGTAAGATCTTTTTTTGTCAATAAGAAAAATCATTTACTTATTTCTCACTCTTTATCAATAGATTACTCTGTATATCCGATCATGACACGGGCATATAGGGAATGCTTGCATATATTCATGGCATCTAATCCCACCTCGGATGTTTTCAGTCCAAATGTGTTCTGCTCAAATTTTGTATTGTTTGACTAAAGTTTAGAACATATTTCTGTTCGTTATCAATAGATTTCATAAAAATCTATTTAAATGTCAAATTTTTAACAAAAAAAAATGTACTGCTTTAAAAATTATTTTAAGAATATGTGTTGCTTTAATAACGATCGATCCTTACCTTCTGGAAACAAGCGGTAACCAAATTATCAGGAAATAGATTTCTGGAAAAAAATATTAAACATTTATTTATTTCAGCTTAGGATTTTGCCCAACTACTTGATAGTAAACTTATAAACACTATACTCGTACTTTGGAAATTCAGCATTTTTATAGACTATAATGTAAATGATTATAATAAATAAATACAGTATAAAATATATTTTTAAATAGATATTTCAGAGAGTGTTTTAACGTTCTATTTAGTTTGTCATATAATGAAGTAAATAGAGGAAGATATTTCTGCTTTTGAGTGTCACTTATACCTGATCATGTCGGCAAACATATCACTAGTCTCAATGTCTGTCTGTATAGTATCGCGTATCGCTATAATCTGATCCCGAAATCTCCAGATCTTTACCTTGATGAAAGAAAAATGACTTTGATATATATATATATATATATATATATATATATATATATATATATATATATATATATATATATATATATATATATATATATATATATATATATATATATATATATATATATATAAAAAGCACTAAAAATGACCAACGACACGAACAATAAAAATTGTCAAATTTTCGGGACGCCCTGTCCCTTCCTCAGGACAAAGAAAAGAGGTAAAAAGTCATAAGAACAAAAGCAAAAAGCGAAACAAAAAACAACTAGCACTACTACTAAACTACTAAACACTAGATATTTACATACTTAATTACATGATGAATTGGAAATTTTTAAGAACACTAATAAAGAAAGAAATCCGGACCGCTATGAAATGCGTCCGGTCTATCGGGTATACTCGGGTGAAGTGCGATTTACATAATTGAACGAATTTATTATGCTAATTAATTACGACAATCAGTAAATCGTACATTGTTTTATTCTCTCAAAATGGCGTAACTTTACTCAATAAAGAATAATGTGATGACCCCTTATATGAGTTATTGCCCTTTAACGTCTTTGTACTTAATATTAAACCTTACAACTTAAAAACCATAAGTCGTAGAAGCATGGGGTCAATTGCATTGTGACCCTTGACCTTTGACCTTGAAAATTTTTCAAGGTCAAAGGTCAAGGTCATTTCATTTTTTTTATTTTCATTTTTTCATAATGAATTCTTATTCATGGAATTTAATTTTAAGGAGTCAGATATAAAACAAAATTGAAATTCAAAGAAGGTGGAAAGACCTCTTATTGTTCTGTGAACAATAAGTCTCCTAGTTTTTTATTCGTTTCACATACAAAATTAGCTCTAAAACCTCGTGGAGGCAGTTTCGTTGTCCATTTTGACATTGACCTCGGCTGTCCTTGCTGTGTTGTTCTGAGTGTTTATTTTGACCTCTGACTCCATTGCTGGAGATTCCTTGAGGCTGTTGTCCTCAGCTGACTTCAGACTAGAGCTACACAGTCCGTCTATAACCACGGCGCCGATTATAATGGTCATTGTGTTGCTTGTAGTCCGGATACGGTCACTATTTACAACAAAAAGGTATGGTTATCGCAAATGTTGATTTAATTTTTGATTGAATTAAGAAAGAATTTGAATTTTAATTGAATTAAGAAAAGGAAAATTGCATTTTGTTTCAGTCAAATGTGATTTAATTTAAAATGTTGGAAAATCTTACATTTTAAAGTTTACTTACTTGTACCATTCCAGTGCCATTAGAAGACCTATGTTATGAACTTGAACATCTAATGAAGACAGGACGACTAGGACAGAGACAATGCTGGCACTGGGGACGGAGGGAACAGCCAGGGAGCCCAAGGAAGACAACAACCTTAAAACAAAAAACGTGTTATTCCTGTACATTAAGGTACGTGTAGCCGAAACCAAACTTAGTTTAATTTGTTGATTTAGATGAAAGAAAAAAGTCAATTGCAAAAATCTTTTAATATATTCTAATAAGAACAATGTGACGCTTTTCTGAAACTGTTTAACTCATCAGCAGTTTGTCTTGTTTTCTTATAACCAAAGCTGTGAAAATTACCAAATATTTCAAATTCTTTTCACAAGATTAATATAGTCATCACCAAGATAAAGAATACGTTTATATTTACCCAATTAAGAGTATCTTAGAGGCCCCTAATGACATTCCTTCTAACTGTACCAAAAACAAGGCAGATAAACAGATAAATAAACAGCTTCCCAATCTCTCCAAAGCAGCTCCAACAGGAACAAGGAAATTAGATATTCTGGTATCGATATGTAGCTTAACATCCAGTGTTTTCAGCATTTCTGGTATACCAATTGCACTAATAATACCAGAAAAATGTTATATACACTGTACTTTTCGTATTCATATACAAATGTACACATTTTAAATAAAATTCTTAAAGATAACAATCTTCAAAATACTTATGGGTTTAAATCATCACACAATGCACTTACAAATAAATATATTTCTGTTCGATTCTTGAAAAGATAGTACATAAACGAACATATAAAATCTATATCCTAATAAAAGACATTAAAAAAGCAGAACAACTTATAAATTGATCAAGGTAAAATTCATATGTTTTTTCAATGCATATAAAATTATTTACTGGGAGACAGTTCAACATTATTTCGCACCTGTGATCCGATTTAAAAAAAACACAACTTGAAATCTCAACTTATGAGTATCCTCTCTTTGCACGGGAGGGTTCAAGAAACGAATCGAGTTCACAATTAATGAATGCTTGACGAAGTCCACGAAAACTGCAGATTTTTTAGCTACATTTATACATTCAAAAATAAATGTGAGGAACGTACGTGCTCGGCGGCCCAAATACAGTTAACCAGGGTCGGAGACAGGCGCCAAGGAAGAGGAAAGGATTTTTCCTGGTAGCTATGAAATAAGTAATCGGAATGAGGACCAACTGATGAAAAATGATTCCAACAGAATGAGCCAGAACAAACATTCCTAGGCTGCTGAAGACGTTTTCTATATTAGACGCTTTCAGAATTGCTGTAGCAATAAGGCTTGCCACTCCTACGGGGGTCATCCTGAAACATCATAGAACATATAACACAGGTTGCGTCCTGCTCATATCCTTATAATGTAAATCTTATGTAGATATCACATGAATTAAACAAATAAATTGGGAAGCAGGTAATTAATATTTTATGAATAGTCTTATAATTTTCATGTTCCAAAACGATTCTGAATTATTGGTGAGTCAGCTTAACGAGGCCGAGTCTAATAATTTCTGCCCTAGGGATTTTGATAATTTTTTGATAATTTATTTTCATTGTTATATTTATTGTTTTAGGATTAAAAAATCGAATGTTTACCACCCCGTTTTCATAGTGGGCCATCTTACATGTTGTCAAACTTTACTATTGGACCCTATGGGAATTTGTTGGAAAATCGCCAAATTATTACATTTTTTCAATATTTTTTGTGCTTCTGCCCCAGGGATTTCTTTTTAATTCAAGCAAATGAAAGTAAATGTAAAAAGTCACCAAATTGTGAAATTTCAAAAAAGTTCACCATCTCGATTGGTCTAGGTCGAAGCCAAATACCTCTAAAATTGCCATATTACGGTAAAAATATGTATCTATGGTGACGTTGTTAGAGCCATTTCAACGTTATTTTTCCAATAATTGTTGTAAAATCACATTTTCAGATCAGTAGGAGTTACAAATAATGTTAATTTTGTATTAAAATTAAGATAATTAATGACTGCATGAAATTAAAAAGGTGCGCAAAGTGATGCGCACTCGAATTAGACTCGGCCTCGTTAAGATTAATTGCAAAATTTTTGTATTTACACATTAAACGTAACTGTATATTTTAATCTTTTCGTAATTGATTTACAGGAGCTGTTTAAAACTTGAGTATTAATGGAAATTAAATTAACTCACCAAATAATCCAATTTAAGAGATGGATGACAATGATGGATATGGTTTCAAATAATTCTGTGAATGGGTCCGCACGTTTTCCTAGCTTACTGCCCGTGATACCAAAAACAGTTCAGGCAATGATAAGGCCTAAAATATAAAGGTATGAAAGCAAAATAGATCTACAATCATTATGTAGTCCTGACAAAACAAACCTTGCTTTGCTGTAATTTTATTTTGTTTACATCGTGATCTTGTCTGGTTTTTTTTTTTGTCAGCTTTCTGTACAACTGTCTCCAGTTATTTGTCTTTTGTGCATTGAGAAATAAATGTATTTAAATTTATACTGTTAATCTCTTTGTACGTACCTAGTATATTTAGACCTCCTGTGGAGGAAACAGATTTATGAGCAACTGTTACCGAACTATTGGTCCCATTCATCATCAAAACTCGTGTAGATTGGGAGTATTTGGTCTGAGTCTGCAACAAGAATCCAGGATAAAAAAGGTAAGATCTTTTTTTGTCAATAAGAAAAATCATTTACTTATTTCTCACTCTTTATCAATAGATTACTCTGTATATCCGATCATGACACGGGCATATAGGGAATGCTTGCATATATTCATGGCATCTAATCCCACCTCGGATGTTTTCAGTCCAAATGTGTTCTGCTCAAATTTTGTATTGTTTGACTAAAGTTTAGAACATATTTCTGTTCGTTATCTATAGATTTCATAAAAATCTATTTAAATGTCAAATTTTTAACAAAAAAATGTACTGCTTTAAAAATTATTTTAAGAATATATGTTGCTTTAATAACGATCGATCCTTACCTTCTGGAAACAAGCGGTAACCAAATTATCAGGAAATAGATTTCTGGAAAAAATATTAAACATTTATTTATTTCAGCTTAGGATTTTGCCCAACTACTTGATAGTAAACTTATAAACACTATACTTTGGAAATTCAGCATTTTTATAGACTATAAAGTAAATAAATATAGTAAATAAATACAGTATAAAATAAATTTTTCAATAGATATTTCAGAGAGTGTTTTAACGTTCTATCTAGTTTGTCATATAATGAAGTAAATAGAGGAAGATATTTCTGCTCTTGAGTGTCACTTATACCTGATCATGTCGGCAAACATGTCACTAGTCTCAATGTCTGTCTGTATAGAATCGCGTATCGCTATAATCTGATCCCGAAATCTCCAGATCTTTACCTTGATGAAAGAAAAATGACTTTGATATATATATATATATATATATATATATATATATATATATATATATATATATATATATATATATATATATATATATATATATATATATATATATATATATATATAAGCACTAAAAATGACCAACGACACGAACAATAAAAATTGTCAAATTTTCGGGACGCCCTGTCCCTTCCTCAGGACAAAGAAAAAAGGTAAAAAGTCATAAGAACAAAAGGAAAAAGAGAAACAAAAACAACTAGCACTACTACTAAACTACTAAACACTAGATATTTACATACTTAATTACATGATGAATTGGAAATTTTTAAGAACACTAATAAAGAAAGAAATCCGGACCGCTATGAAATGCGTCCGGTCTATCGGGTATACTCGGGTGAAGTGCGATTTACATAATTGAACGAATTTATTATGCTAATTAATTACGACAATCAGTAAATCGTACATTGTTTTATTCTCTCAAAATGGCGTAACTTTACTCAATAAAGAATAATCGAAGAAAGATAATATAGCAGGGATATTTAAACATATGAATTATGATCAATTATAAATTTTGAAATATTTTGAAATATTTAAGGACTTATTACCGGGAAAAAATAATTAACAAAGGCGAAAGCAATACATAGTTATGAGAGTTGTTCGAGAGTTGGTGACGCAAATTAACTGTAGAGTTTACACTAAATTGAGAGAATAATCTTGTTTAGTATCATCAGGAATTGGGTCTAGTTTACGTTCATTCTGGTGAAGTCATTTAGTTTGTTAATACCATTAGGGCGGAATGACTTCAATCTGTGCATCCAGAACTTTTCTTTGCTTTTTCTCTGAGCATCTGTCCATCTTGGGTTATGGTCAATCACCACTACTGTCATGTCCTCCCATTTGTGACCCTCAAGGTTGAAATGTTCCCCAACGGGTTCATCGAGTTTTTTGGTCCTAATGGTCGAACGGTGGTTGTTGACTCTCCTGCGGAGATCTCCTGTTTCACCAATATACTGTTTGGAGCAAACTTTGCAACTGATGAGATAAATGCAGTTGTCAGTATGACAGGACAAATTCCCTAGTATTTTGTAGCTGCGGCCTGTAACAGGGCTGTTAAAACTGTCTGTGTTAGTGCTGTGCTTACAAAGAAGACATCTTCTGTCAGAGCAAGTTTTAAAGCCCCCGTTAGGTAATGGGTTGTCCAGTCTGGTTCTTACTACCATGTCCTTTAGGTTCCTTGGGTCATGTCTTTCATCATTTGACGTTTTTTACTATTTATTTTGTTTCCAACTTTTGCAAATAAGTTCTTTCCACTTTTCCCTTTCGATTTTTACTCACGTACCGTTTGTTTTTAATATTTTTGAATTTGTGCACGAGTTATCTACGAAATCCTTTAGAATACAGAACAATCGTTCGTTGAATCTTTCGACTTCATACGACTAAAAACTTAAAATAGTCTTATTATTTTGGCAATTCTAATTTCCTTTCAAATATGTCTATTAAAGATAACCCAACATTTAAACTTCTAAAGAAAGAACATAAAAAATCAATAAAAACTGAACACCGGTTCTCCAATTTACAGACCTACTTAGAGTGTGACATTATTCCGAAAGGCTTTCAGATAAATGTTACACCTAACATAGGGCCAATCTCCAAACGCTTTCAGGAACGCTGGGACGTTATTACAAGGAGATGTTCTAAACAATTGATGTCACTCTGTCTTTCTTGGGATATCCACAAGTTAGGACAATTGAAGAGTGAGATCAAGTCCTTAGAATCATCCCTCAACGATATCATGTCCCAGGCCGATCTTGATGAAGCCCATAATATTATAGACACCTATAATATGGCCCTGACAAATAAAGTCAACAAGACTCAAAAAAAGAAATTTCTCCGCGACAGTGTTCCACAGTCTAGGAACAACTGGTCAGAGGTCAGAGTTAACAAAACACGCAAACCCCGCTCGAGACGCTTCAAACGCATTAAGACAATCGCGAGGGACGGACCCATATAAACTCCTGACGTCTGCCCAGTGCTCAATACATCTAGTGCTCCTCTCTCCGAATCGGAGACCTCACTTCTTTCCAAGGGGCTAAATTTCTGCCCCACGCCACATGAGGTCGACGAAAAACAAGTCAGAGAGGACACCCGAGCATTCTTCCGGAGACTACGTTTGAAGGAACACTTCTCGAGAAAAGACTCCGAAGTAAATTCATACGACTCTTCCAAGCCAGATTTACACGATCTAGAGGAACACAAACTCTATAAGCTCAAGAGTGACTGGGAACCTGCACCAGGCAAGTGCGGCGCGCTTGAGTCGTATATTGACGCCGTTGAGTCAGACATAGAGAAGCTCCTTTCAATGCCAGACAAGACTCCCGACAATTTGAGTAAGGAAGAGAGATCTGCCATACAATCATTAAAAAATCGGGATGACATTGTAATCAAGAAAGCAGACAAAGGCTCTACAGTTGTAGTAACGGATAAAGAGACTTACATGGCGGAGGCCCAAAGACAACTCTCAGACGAACGTTTCTATAAGAAACTGGACTCTGACCCTACTAAAGAATTCTCCACCGCCATTACCAAAACTCTTGACGATATGTTTGAGAAAAATGAGATTGGTATCAACGTCTATGAGACCTTAAATCCTAATGACTGTAGACCAGGACAATTCTATCTGCTTCCTAAAATACACAAAGAAGGCATGCCAGGTCGCCCCATAGTCAGCGCAATTGGACACCCCACGGAGAAAATTTCTGAATTCATTGATTTACATCTCCGTCCACACGTAGAGAATTTGCCATCCTATCTCAAGGATACCACGGACTACATTAACAAGACGCCCTCTACTGGCCTCCGAAATCATACCCTCCTCGTGACTATGGACGTCACATCTTTGTACACCAATATTCCACACGATGAGGGTATCGAAGCCTGTAAAGAAGTCTGGGATAGTAGATCCATACAAATTCCTTCTACAGAGTCCCTTGCTAAGCTCTTTGAACATGTTCTCAAGTTCAACAACTTCATGTTTAATGGAGAACATTACCTGCAGGTTAATGGCACTGCTATGGGTACGAAAATGGCACCGACTTATGCCAATGTCTTCATGGGAAGACTGGAACGCAACTTGTTACTTCAAGCACCATTTAGGCCCCATAGCTGGTTGCGTTTCATAGACGATATAGAGATGAAGTGGGTGGAATGTCGCGAGAGCCTCGAGGCATTCATTACGTTTGCCAACACCTTCCATCAATCGATCAAATTTACAGTAGACGTATCTAATTCGAAAAACGTATTCCTAGATACTACATCTACCCTGATTGATGGTGAAATCGAATTCAGTCTCCACACCAAACCCACAGACTCCCACCTATATCTTATGCCCTCTAGCTGTCATCCCCCACACACTTTTAAGGGAGTGCCTAAGGGTCTAGCCACCAGAATTCGACGCATCTGTTCGTCCCCTGCCTTATATCAGGAGCAAAGTGGTCTTCTTAAGTCCCACTTATGCAAAAGAGGCTACAATGCCCGCACCGTACAAACAGCTATTGATGAGATGGCGGGACATGACAGGCAAAACCTATTACGCTACAAGGAGAAAGACAATAGCGGCAGGGTCCCTCTGGTAACCACATACCATCCCATCCTTAAGAACCTTAGCGGTATCCTTCAAAAGAACCTACCAATTCTCCATTCAAACAAACGAATGGCAGAGGTCTTTAAGGAACCCCCACTGGCTGCATACAGACGCCCAAGGAACCTAAAGGACATGGTAGTAAGAACCAGACTGGACAACCCATTACCTAACGGGGGCTTTAAAACTTGCTCTGACAGAAGATGTCTTCTTTGTAAGCACAGCACTGACACAGACAGTTTTAACAGCCCTGTTACAGGCCGCAGCTACAAAATACTAGGGAATTTGTCCTGTCATACTGACAACTGCATTTATCTCATCAGTTGCAAAGTTTGCTCCAAACAGTATATTGGTGAAACAGGAGATCTCCGCAGGAGAGTCAACAACCACCGTTCGACCATTAGGACCAAAAAACTCAATGAACCCGTTGGGGAACATTTCAACCTTGAGGGTCACAAATGGGAGGACATGACAGTAGTGGTGATTGACCATAACCCAAGATGGACAGATGCTCAGAGAAAAAGCAAAGAAAAGTTCTGGATGCACAGATTGAAGTCATTCCGCCCTAATGGTATTAACAAACTAAATGACTTCACCAGAATGAACGTAAACTAGACCCAATTCCTGATGATACTAAACAAGATTATTCTCTCAATTTAGTGTAAACTCTACAGTTAATTTGCGTCACCAACTCTCGAACAACTCTCATAACTATGTATTGCTTTCGCCTTTGTTAATTATTTTTTCCCGGTAATAAGTCCTTAAATATTTCAAAATTTATAATTGATCATAATTCATATGTTTAAATATCCCTGCTATATTATCTTTCTTCGATTATTCTTTATTGAGTAAAGTTACGCCATTTTGAGAGAATAAAACAATGTACGATTTACTGATTGTCGTAATTAATTAGCATAATTAATTCGTTCAATCATGTAAATCGCACTTCACCCGAGTATACCCGATAGACCGGACGCATTTCATAGCGGTCCGGATTTCTTTCTTTATTAGTGTTCTTAAAAATTTCCAATTCATCATGTAATTAAGTATGTAAATATCTAGTGTTTAGTAGTTTAGTAGTAGTGCTAGTTGTTTTTGTTTCTCTTTTTCCTTTTGTTCTTATGACTTTTTAACTTTTTTCTTTGTCCTGAGGAAGGGACAGGGCGTCCCGAAAATTTGACAATTTTTATTGTTCGTGTCGTTGGTCATTTTTAGTGCTTTATATAAATTTCCATCCGTGACCTTGTATCTACTTGGTAGATCCGACATTTAGGATATACAGTGTTGTTGGTTTTTAGTGCTTTATATATATATATATATATATATATATATATATATATATATATATATATATATATATATATATATATATATATATATATATATATATATATTTACAAATGAGACTTTTAAAAACTAGCACTTGATTAAATAGGAAATGAATATCAAGGAGTAAAGTTTCATTAAGTGATTCTTTACCCGGCTGAATGATAAGGAATAACAGGATAGCAATGACAGCTCCTATTGTGTTGGTGATTATTATGTAACCAAAGGAAAGGGCACTTATCCTGCAGTTAGATTTCGGGTCCATTCGAGCTGTGCCTGTGAAAAAAAAGAATCAATATCATGTTTGAAGCCATTTACATCTTTTAAAATTTTTATTCGTTCTTGATTGATAATGACAGTTTTCAAATTAAAGCAAAGAAAAGTCAAATT
Source organism: Saccostrea cuccullata (assembly GCF_032062105.1). Classification (NCBI taxonomy): domain Eukaryota; kingdom Metazoa; phylum Mollusca; class Bivalvia; order Ostreida; family Ostreidae; genus Saccostrea; species Saccostrea cuccullata. The sequence continues at coordinate 58,420 of NW_026939330.1, read as the reverse complement.
ATTTTTTTTATTTGTATGGAACATAACTTTTTTTTGGTTATCATACAGTGTGTATGTGACTTACCTGTAATGATAGTTGACACAACTAAAGGAAGAATTGTCATTTTCAGCATCCTCATGTATATTTCTCCTGGTAAACCTGTTAAGAGATTAAAATTATCACCAGTCACTTTTATAGTCTTGAGTGCTGTTCGTTGTCTGTATATGTTTCATACATAAGTTTATTAATTGAAAATTGTTATATATAAGGATAATTACATTATAAAATATATTGAAAAATAAAGATATTCATCTCTAAATAATCATGGTAGGATGTAAAAAGAATTTATTTTTAATATTTTAAAATCCTACCTATCCACGTGAGTGCATCATCTGAAGGTTCCACGACTCTAAGACCAAATCCTAAGGCGAACCCCACACCCACACCAACCAAAACGCTTATGATGAGTCCATTTTTTGATAAAAAATCATAGCAATTGGAATGTTTCGCATTCATTTTTCATGCTTTTCTACTACGTACAGCTGGTCATCAGTGCATACTGATTGTTCAGCAGATCATTATGACCTCCTTTCACCCATATTGCCAATGGTGCAATTAACTAATTTCTGCTCTAACAACGGAAAAATGTAAACACACAAAATATGTATCATAGGAGGTATCATAGTGATTCCAAGCTATTTACATGTTAACAGTGTTTGCACTGACTTTATATTGAGTTCTTCGCCGATTAGATAGATAATATTGAACATGTTGAATTGAACATTTTCGGAATCTCAGACACCTGACATCGCACAACGGTCAGTGGACCTGCGAACAAAAGACAACGTACGGGGATTGTATATAAATACGTTTTAACGTTTACCTGAGAATTTTCTCTCATTATCTCAGACATCTATTTAAACAATTAACTAGACCAGAATTGTAGGAATCGATAAAGATAAGAAAAAAAATTTAAAATGTTTCGATTTTGGCATTAAAAAAAGATTAATAAAATATTTTATCATTATTAAAGGTATTTATATCTTTATCTCATAATTCAAATGCAATGGCAGATACAGGGACGTTACCATGGATATGGGGAATGCAACCATCTCTTTGATTTTGGAAGAAATTAAAAAAAAAAACTTATACATTATAAATGAGGATTGTAAAAAAAGAAGAGGTAAAAAGAGATAGTTGAGACTTATTAATTTTATTGGAATTTTGAAATGTAACATTAATTAGTCATTAGTCATTATCAAAAACAAGTGCACTTTAAGTCGTACGTTTGTTCTCAAAGAATTGCTTCATCTTATGCATAAAACGACCTCGTTCACATGTATTATGCTATTTGCCATTTTTAAGAACGAGCATAGAAAGAGGTTTCACATACTGATTGCTTTCTTACACTATACAAATAATTAACTGGTGTGCTGACAGGAGGAATCTCTAACATTACACATACAAATTGACATGCGAATATTCTATTTAATATTTTCATAGCATTGATATCTAACATTATACATACAAATTGACATTCATTTTCATCACAAGAAATAACAAATATTCAAGCAGATCATTTTTCAAATCGTCATATAAATTGAAATCTTCAGTAAAAGCATATTGAAAAATATAAATAAATAAGAAATACCCATTGGCTATAATTGATACGAAAATCAGTGGAATTGTTTTAAACAACTATTGTTTACATTGTTAATTACTTATAAACGTAAGCAAATAATTTTCTATAAATAACATCAAATCTTTGAGGTATTTAATCCATTATCAACAATAACTTTGATCTCTGATTCTTTCGTGGGATTTTCTTCAAGACTGTCGTTTGATGCCGCCCTCAGACTAGACCTACAGAGTCTGTCAATAACAACCACCCCCACAATGATGGTTAACGTGTTACTAGTAGATCGGATACGGTCACTGAAATGAAATGTATATATTATTTATGTTATATGACTGTTAAATTTAACAATGCAACATTTTATTACTGTTTATTGATGTTTAAAATATACCAGACGTCTCTGTCGAGACTGTAGCTCTACTGCTTTGTACTTATAATAAAGAAAGAGAAAAAGTAGCAGTAAAGACTTAAAACTTTACAAAAGCAATAAATAGAATAATGATCCTTGATTTAGTCTCTTTTTGAGGCAAGATTGCCATAAGACTACAACTGTAGGAGTAGCTTTTAATAAAATTTTACAGAATTTTCAATTTAAATTACTATGGCAACATAAGTCATTAAAAACAAAAATAAAAAAAACTGATAATTATGTATCTCAGTGTAGTCTGCTTGTGTGACCAAAACTGTAGGAGGAGTTGTATTTTGAATGTATTTTTTTTAAAAATTCTATTTTTAGTAACCGGCAACATCGTTCATCGAAATCAAAAACAGATATAGAGAATTACGTATCTTAGTGTAGTCTACTTATGTGCCAAGTTATATTGAAATCAGATCAAAACTGTAGGAGGAGTAGCATTTTGAATGATTTTCACAGAAATTTCTATTTTTAGTAACCACAACAACACCGTTCATTGAAATCCAAAACCGATACACAGAATTATATATCTTAGTGTAGTCTACTTGTGTGCCAAGTTATTTTGAAATCAGACTTAAAATGTGGAAGGAGTAGCATTTTGAATGATTTTCACAGAAAATTCTATTTTTAGTAAGCACCTCAACACCGTTCGTCGAAATCAAAAAGCGATACACAGAATTACGTATCTAAGTGTAGTCTACTTGTGTTTCAAGTTATTGAAATCAGACTCAAACTGTAGAAGTAGCATTTTGAATGTTTTTCAAAGAATTTCTATTTTTAGTAACCACGGCAACACCGTTCATCGAAATCAAAAACCAATATACAGAATTGTGTATCTTAGTGTAGTCTACTCGTGTGCAAAGTTATATTGAAATCAGACTAAAACTGTAGGAGAAGTAGCATTTTGAATGATTTTCACAAAAATGTCTATTTTTAGTAATCATGGCAACAGCGTTTAGCGAAATCAAAAACCGATACACAGAATTATGTTTCTTAGTGTAGTCTACTTGTGTGCCAAGTTATATTGAAATCAAACCAAAACTGTAGGAGGAGTAGCGTTTTGAAAAATTGTTTACAGACGGACAGACAGACGGACGGACGACGGACGCATTACTATCGCATAAGCTCTTCTGGTCTCTGACCAGTAGAGCTAATAAAAACAACAAAGTATAATTATTATATCCTACGAAAATATATATTGTACTTTATAAATAGCTAGACTTCGATAGCATTAAGAATATGATAGTTTCAGTTGAAAAATGTATTGAACTTTGCTTTGTTAAGCAACAATATACCTTCATCACCTGAATTGTTTATACCTCTCAGTTGATTCGATACGCATGGGTATGCTCTACTTTTGAACAATTTCTAAAACAAGGTAAATTATTGACAAACAAGTAGATGAAACAAGAGTACACGGTATTTGCAGTCTCGTTTCAAGTCATCATTCGCAAGTTCTACGGTCGATATGTACAATGAATTTGTCAGCAAATAGAATTTATTAATAAGTCAAATGCCAACTGACATTTTTCATACGAATTGCATGTTAGTCCATTATTTATACACTGAATTGCCGACGTATTTTTCTGTTAATTCTAGATCATGACAAAGAGCACACGGCGGATGTGACCGGTCGACAGGAGATGCTCACTCCTCCATGGCACCTGATCCCACCTTCTGATGTTTTGGAGGTCCGTGTTTGCTCTGCTCCAATTTTGTATTGTTTTTGGAATTTTGATCTTGAATACTTTTCGTTATCCCCATATGTTTCATTAATGATGAACTCTTTGCTTACTTGAACCACTCCAATGCCTATATTGTGTACTTTAATGTCTACGGAAGATAGGACGATCAGAAGAGAAACAATACTGGCACTGGGAACAGCCGGTATTGCCAGAGATCCAACAGTTGTCAGCAAACTAAAAAAATTATGGTTAAATCTATTACTGATGGATATTCTGAATGAATCAATGTAAAAGTTTTCTCAACTCAAACGAATTGGAAATGTCTTGTATATAAACATTACCCAATGAACAGTATTTTAGATGCATCGATTGGGATTCCTTCTAACTGTACCAGAAACAGTGCAGATAAACAGATAAATAAACAGCTTCCCAATCTCTCCAAAGCAGCTCCAACAGGAACAAGGAAATTAGATATTCTGGTATCAACATGTAGCTTAACATCCAGTGTTCGTAGCATTTCAGGCATTCCCATGGCCCTTTAAATTAAATTACTAATGATGTATCGTGAAACGTCTAATTGAAAGTACACATATAAATTTAATTTGTTTCCATATTACTTAAGATAAAATCTTATTATCATTAAATGGAAGTACACCATTATTCAATAAATAATAGAATTAATAAAAGTAGTTTTTCATACGTATTTAATTATTATGATCAGTTTTAATTGTCAATTACGTCTTTACAATATACAATTCAAAGAAAACCAATATTTTATAGAGCGTGGCCGCTCAACAGGGATGTTCAGTCCTCTCAGTCGCTCGATCCCTCTTCCGTTATTTTCAATGGAACATGGTTAATGCCCTCTTTACAAATTTTGTATTGTCTATAAACACCTTTAGATCCATCACTGTTCGATATCTTTATATTCATGATATTTATCGAAAGTTTTTATCAGATCAGTACTTTATTGATGAATTCTGACTGACACGATGAAAAGAACTCTAGAATAAATTATTCAGGGAACACTTTTATGAATGCATTTCGAATTTAAAGTTTTAAAAAAAATCTTTGAAAGTTTATATTGTAAAAACAGAAAATGGTCAAGAATTCAGTTTTGAAAAATGACGACGTTTAAAATACTTTATTAAATTCAAACATGCATTACATTTTGCGTCTTGTATTATCTGACGCTAGAACACAAGTTTGACAATTATTTTCCTCTAAAAAATACATTTTTAAAAACTCAATTTTTCATAAGACATCTTTATTTGATATTTTTAGAGAAAATTGTAAACTACTTTTCCAACTTAAAAAAGACTTACGTGCTGGGTGGCGCAAATACAGTTAGCCAAGGTCTAAGAATGGCACTGAAGAAATAGAGAGGGCTTTTTCTCGTTGCTACGAAATAGGTGGCTGGAACAAGGATCAACTGATGAAAAATGATCCCAAGCAACATGGGCTAAGCACGAACATGCCCATACTGCTGAAAACGTTTTCTATGTCACGTGCTTTCAAAATGGCTGTAGCTATCAGACTGGCAACTCCAACAGGGATCATCCTAAGTTATTTAAAACATTCATTATTTGGGTGCAAAAATGTCGTCTGGCCATCTCTTAAAGGCTAATTTATGATTAGGTCGTGGGAGCTTTTGGGTAAGATGTGTTTATTTTAACAAAGAATCAAAATCAGTTAGTAATAATTCATTACGTACTGTATTTACCGAATCAAAACTTCTAATAGATAAGCATATGAAGCACTTGGTATAGGTAAATAAAATGATGCGATATTTAACATTTAAGGGACAGATATAGATTCCAATATTGATACTCAAAATTCTTATTTATTTGAAATATTTAATTGAAGTACTTAATATTAATTGAAGATGTGCTAGCTTCAAAATAACGGAAATATTAAACTTTTTTGTGAAATATAGACACTCGTTGTCTCGCTCAAATACATGTGTACAGCCAACGAGTGCCAATATTCACAAATAAGCCGATAGGAATTAAAAGTAATAAAATCGGAGAAGGTGTTCTTCTTAAGGTTCATTTAAAATTTCTTTTTGCACTGTCATTGCGCCTTACACAAAAATAAACTTTTCGGATTTCTTCTTTTAAATTTTCATTCAAATAAATCATGCGACCAAATACTCTCATTCAAAAAATAAACAAAAATAAAGAAAAGAAAAAATTATATTACTAGTCATAATCAATTATGTGACTTTCTACACTCGAAATGTTATTTTTCTTGCATTAAAAATATTACATATGTTCAAAACATTTTAAGTTTCGATTTTGAAGTATAAATGTAAAAAAAAAATTCCCAATCACACTCACCAAAAGATCCACTTTAATAGTTTAATAACTATAATGGATATGGATTCAAACAATTCTATGAAGGGTTTCGCCCTCTTCCCTAACTTGCTGGCAGTGATACCAAATAACAAGCAAAAGCAATGATAAGACCTAAAAAATATCATTAGGCTATTTGTTACATAACGATGGAAATCAAATTTGTTACAAAGTTCATAACGATGCTCTATTAATGTACAAAACTTAATTTACATCATGAACATTGGCTCTTGTAACGCTTGAATTAAAACTCTAAATTAAAGAAGATAATCAGCTTCTGTGTATGATTTAAAATAGTATACATGTATTTAGAGAGGTCTAGGTCATCCTAGACAATTTAAACCTCGAGAAAAGTGTATAAAACTTAAGAAATTTGCATTAACCATTATACCTAAACATGAAAGAAGCGAAAATAATTAATGAACAACAATGAATTGAAAAAAAAAATCTTACAAACAATACATATTTGTTAACAGGAAACAAAACACAGAATCCCGAAATTCCCGAGATTGAATCAGGTGCCTGGGAGGAGGAAGCATCCCCTGCTGACCGGTCACACCCGTTACGCACCTGTCATACACCAGTCACCGCAATGTGGATGTTTAAGTGATATGCAATGGTTTTTTTCTTCACCAGTGAAGTATAGAATATTAAATATGAATGAATCTTGAATTAAACTTACCCATTATGTTTACCCCTGATGTTGAAGAGACAGATTTATGTAAAACTGTAACCGAACTATTGGTACCGTTCTTCAAAACAATTTGTGAGGCATGCGTGTATTTAGTCTGAGTCTGAAAATAAGTCATTCAACTTTATCTTTCCTAGGTCTCACTTTCACAACTATATAAATATTTTAGAATCAAAACTTTTTATGACATTCCGACATTTTATTTTAGATATTTACTTGCAGAAATAAATGAAAAATAAAAAAAAATATGAAGAGAAAATTAATCTGAAGTTAAAATAAACAAAACACTAAAAATCTAAATCAATTTCATAAAAGCTGATTTTGAAGATCAAATAATGACATATTCATTCCATGAAAATCTGTTCTGAATTACCTAAGTCTAATAAAGAATAGATTCCTATAGATCTAACCTTTTGGAAACAAGCCGTCACTACATTGTCTGGAAAAAAGTTCCTGCAAAACGAGAAACAGTAAAAAAATAACTTGAAGTCATTTGAAAATTAAAGTGGTCATCTTAAAAAAATAATCTTGTTTTAAAATTTGTACCTGATCATGTCGGCGAACATGTCGCTGGTTTCAATGTCTGTCTGTACAGAATCACTGTTCTCAGAACTAGGGATCTCCAAATCTCCAAAAATTTTATGTTTTAAGATATAACATCTTAAGCTGTCAACTACCATTTGTCAAAGAAAATTTTCATACATTTTAGCTTTAAATTTTGATCAATTTTTTGTATGTGGATCCGGAGCTCTTCTTGTAAAGGAGATCAAATTAGACTAAAAAAGGCCAGACCCATCAAGACCACTATAACATATGTGACCGATCGGCAGTCCCCTGAGATGCTCACTCCGCCATAGCACCTGATCCCACCTCTGATGTTTTGGAGGTATGTGTTTGCTCTGCTCTTGTTTTGTATTGTTTGATGAACTTTTAATCTTGAATACTGTTCGTTACTTCCAGATGCATTCGCAAAGATGTTCTGGCTACATTCCTCAAAGTCATTGCACTCTTCTTAAGAGATGTTTTGCACATATATAGGGTCATTATATCGCCCGTAGAATTTCCGAAATGTTGATGACTTAAATGGAGATATATTGATCCTATTAGATATATGAACATACGTGTGTATTTCTCAGTAGCCCGCTTCAGGGTTAGTAGTCTTTATCGGATATGGTCCTGTACGTTGAAGGAAAGAAGGATGTTGTTTAAAAGTACATGAGGAATATTTTATTCTCACAATACCTGGCTGGATGATTAAGAAGACAACTATTGCAATGATGGCTCCTATTGTATTGGTAATGATGATATAACCCATAGATAGAACACTTATCCGCCCGTTGGATTTTGGGTCCATAGAAGCAGCTCCTTAAAATACAAATACATATATAAGATAAGGAAAAAGATCGATGGATGCTGCAAACTTTGTGATGCTGTATGATTTGTTTCAAAAACAGCGCTGTCGTAATTTAAGAAACTTATATGTTATGTTAAATTTAATCAAAACTGAAAATTGATCAAATTGTGTTTTCATATTTTTACCCGTTATTTTCGGTAGTTTATTTCTTTCCTCCTTTGATAGCTTGTTTATAACTTGTCATGGTAGTTTGTATATAACCTGTTATAATTTCTAATCTGTTATGATAGATTGTTTCTAAACTGTTATGATAGTTGACACAACCAAAGGAAGAAGCATCATTTTCAACATTCTCATGTAAATTTCTCCTGGTATACCTATGTAATAAAAAGCGGGTTCTCGTATAGCATATGTATTTTTTAAATTGCTATATTACATTACCAGTATAATAATAAGGTGCATTGGCAACACACTCACGCCGTCAGTAGCTAACGAGAACGGAGTTTTATAAAAATTCTCTAAATGAACTTTTGAGAGGAGCGCTGACTTTTTATAGTACGTTGAAAGCAAATCGATTGGGAAAAAATCGGACGGAAAATCGAATGAAAAATCGCATCGCGTGACCACACCTTTTTCCACTGGGTCAATGTAGGGAAGCTCTTTTACGATATCAAAATTTAACTCAGCGTTTAATTCAAAGAGAGCAATAGGTTATTTAAAAGCACAAATAAGTTTTTCTTTTATAAAACGAGAACCACTCTACCGTCAACCCCCGGCCTTCACATGTTATTGCCCCTAACACCATACTTGTGACCACTGAAAAGGTTTTCTACTCAAACATCAGTTCTATACCAACGTACATGATATGGTTTTAAATATCAAAGTAAACCGTCAACTGAAAAAGTCAGTGCGTATCGCAAAAGTCCATTATAAACACCCGGTATGTCAAACAGTCAAACTTTATGAACGGTGTATTACTATCCATTTGAAACTCTGAAGATTGTTCACTCAAAAGCAATATGGTTTAAATTTATGAGATACATGTATACATGTATTTTCACGTCTAATCTGATTTTTCATTGGAAGATATAAACTTTGTTGAAATTGTTACTAAGTATTATCTTTTCATCGCTCGATTTCCCACAGTCTGGATAATTTTGAATCTAATGAATTTAATTTTAGCATATAATGCAGTAGATGTCCTTATATTTTGTAGAGTGGAATCGAGAATGTTTCATATCAGTTTCAAGAAATTGGGATGTGGGTAATTCTACATTTGCTTTAAGCATGATATATGTAAAGGGATGAACCATACAAGTTATATATATGGAAGATGCCAAGGTTATTTTGTGAAATCGATATTGAGTAACAGTAACTTACCAATCCAGATGATATCATTGTCTGAAGGCTCCACAACTCTCAAACCAAAGACAAATCCTAAAGCCACCCCAATCAGTACGCTAATTATGAGGCTGTTTCTTCTCAAGAAGGCACATTCAGAATATTTCCCATTTATCTCACATCTAGGACTGCTTTTCTCATGTGTGATTTCTTCATCAAGAAGCAACTGCACAACCTGTCGAGTTGAGAAAAAGAAAAAAAAAATCTCAACTAAATCTACATGTATATGTATAAGATGTTCAAAAATTCCTGTGAAAAGACCTACTGAGTATTTTTTATTTTTGTTATTTTCTGAGTGTTGGTCAAGAACTTCTTGTTTGGCCCTCAAAATCAAATCTCCACAAACCAACATTTCTTTTCTCAAACAATGAAAATGACTCAACAAATAAGGATTTCATGCTTTATGTTCGGATTAGAGTACATGTTCATGTTGAATTACCCCATTCTCCAACTCATCATCGGATGTTTCATGGAGGACATGACATTCCACAGTCCGATTCATGCTGGTACCAAGACTCTACAAATAAGTTTTAAAAATTCGGATTTTTTTAGAAATCATTTAAATTCCACAGAAATCACAATTTGCATAATTGGACTTTTAAATTGCTGTGACTGTGTTACGCAATAAAAATTATGTTAATTTAAAAATGTCATGGTCTCTCTTCTTCGGATCTGAGGGACTGAATAAAAAATTAAATTCACATAAATTTCGTTAAGGGTCCCTCCTTCAAAAACTGAATGTGGCCTTTGTTTTTAGATTTGATTATGAGGTAATTTAAATTATAAGTGTAAATAACATATTTCTTCGATAATTGATAAGAACGTCCCATCATCTGTGTAGATCTTGTCCAACAAACCATTCAAATTTAGCGTTTTGCTTTAAACAGATATCGACGTTTGGTCTCTCCCATTTAAAGCGTGGGTAAAACCATCATTATAATGCACTCAAAAAAGACAAAAAATATACAAACAAACGAACAAACACAGCAAATCTTTGCATGATTACAATATGCAAAAGGTTCTTTTCAAAATGTTGAGACTCTGTCTCAATTGAAAGAGTACAAAGAATAGAAAAATTAGTTGAGTTCAGTTCAAAACCCCGAAACAAAGTGGCAAATTCTTCTTTAACCAAGATAGGAAATAAGTAAGATCACGAGCCCCTTGAAAACTATAGGGAACTCACATTTGGTTTAACGAACAGTGCCCCCAGAGGCTGAGGAGTGGCGCAAAAAGCTGTAAAGTGTAATCCGGCAGGCCAGAAAAAGTAGTTTTACCAGAATTATTAAAGGGCTGTAAGATATGGAGTTATGAAAATATCGATATTATTAAACGAGGATATTTAAATTATCTAAGGCATATATTGAATTAAAAAAAGTAGCACTCCAAGTTACTAGTATATGATTTATGAAAAAAATATATACGTTTCATTATACATAATTATTATGTGATTGAATAATTCCCATTCTCTGATTGGCTGAGATCCAACTATGTTAGACAAATACTACGTTGTTTTGACCTGCACATGTCGTTCCAGGTGAATACAAGGATTTATTTCCTCTACGTTGTTCTAAAAATAGATAGGGAAATTCCAAATTGATAGAAATTGTTTTGGAAAGCTATTGAAGGTAGGATTCTTCTCATATTTCTTGTATTTAAAAATTAATGAAATTTTCACAGAACCAAGATGACAATATCAGTAAGTGATAGTATCAGTAAAAATTAAAATTGACCGTTTTATATTAGAAGCAAGGTCAGGTCAAGGTCATTATCATTTTCCTTGACATCATGAATAAAAAATACAATTGTCAATTATGTGATGCCTACTTATATTTCAAAAGTTTAAAGATGGTTCTTTTTGCATAAAAATATATTACTATATCGGGTCCATAGCATGAAATTATTAAATTTACATAAATTATTAACTAAACTGGATATTGGCTAATCCGAATTTTCTCGGTTTTTCTTAAATTTTTTTAGGATATTTTAGTTATTTTCATATGCTTCCTATATATTTAACTTTTTCTTATTTTCACATATAATAAATTAGTCTTATAAATGTACAAAATTATACGAAAACAAAAAGTTTCGATCGTTTACTTTGAGAGAAAAAATACTTTCTATGGATTTTTGGCTAAAATCTGTACTTTGATTGGAAACGTTTAAAAGTTAACATAGTTTTAGTTTCTTTGGAAAATCATATTTATTTCATATATTTTGAAAGTGAAGTCCCTTATTATTAATTTAAGTTACCTTTGGAAATTTTTTCAAGTCTTTGATTGTGTAAAATCATAATTAAATTCATTGTTCTATTGTAATTTTGAGAGGCAGAAAAGAAGATATTTTCATACGCCACCATTCCGCCAAAAATATAGTCCATGCTAGTTTTCAAGCGCAGTTTACCATTTCTATTTAAAGTTGTACAATTGTGATGAGGAAAGAAAAATATGGTCTTTTAAATCCCTTACACCTACATATATAAGACATATAAGCAAATATATTTTGAATGTTTCATCTAATCAGAAACCAGAGAAGAATCCTACCTTAAACGAATATGACTTTTATTTGTAAGAACAAAACATAAACGAATATATATTTTCGGGTGAGGGTGGTAAGAGGGGATGCAGGGACCCCCCTACAACACTTTAATTGAACAACAATTTTTCCTTTTGGCTGTCAGTTTTCCCTGATAATATAATACTCCTTCCTTTCAAAATCTATCCTATAAAAAAGACTGACATTATATATTTTCACATGGTAACTAAAAAAAAAACATTTCAAATTGATACGACTAATAAGGTTTACTTACATTTTAAATCTGCTTCTCTCTTGAATTTGGCTAGAACTTAATTAAATGCAAACAAATAACGAGCTGTGTCATTTTATTAGTGAATCATATGATAAAACATTATTGCTGTTTTTTCGGTCAATACAATGATCTAGACATCTTCGTAGTACAATATTCACCCCATCCTTCATGCTCGGTGAATATTGTACTCCTCAGATGATGGCTAAATCAATGTATTGACCTAAAAAAACAGCAATAACTGTATAATATTTACTCAATAATGATTAAAATATTGGGTAAAACTTGTGTATGGAAAAGAAAGTGAATTGTCTACAATTGTTTATATGTATGTACAAAAACAAGATGACAAAGGAGTAATGACCCACTCGTAGATTTCATTTGTAAAAAGAATTTTGTTAGATTTGGTTTATCAAATATTACGCTTCATATGGTTTGAGCAAATGGTATTTTTATAATGCAAAATGGGTAACTGCTACAGTCAAACAAAGATTAAAAGATCAGTATATTCAAAAGTGGAATAGCGAAGTTCTTCGATTTTTAAAAATTTCTTTAATTTATTTTTTAAACATTTTGAAGGCACATTGTATATATGATTTTTTTCAGCAACTAAAAAGAGTTCAAAATTCCAAATTTGAAGTGGTCAAATCAGGTACTATTCTAAAAAAAATTCAATTGAACGCATAAGCAAACAATACTCTATTAAATGTACATTTTAGTTATTACTGAGAAATCAATGATCATTACTTGATATAATGCGCGAAACAAATATACACATAGACTTACCATTTTTAGTCCCTTGTCTTGTTTTGTCTTGTTGGTTTTTAACATCTAAATAAATATTAAATTTAAAGTCAAACCTTTTATACTCCACCATTAACGTTTGCTTATTTAAAATAAAAATTGGAAGTTTTAGATTAATGTTTAGATAACCTGTCAATATATCTAAATATCACAAAGATTAGTTAACCTGCTGTAAAAAAACATCCATTCAAATTCTTTGTGATGAAAAGGTAATGCATATATTTTCGTTATTTCAGCAAGTTAAAGATTGCATCTCACAATGTGTTAATTTGAATCGATATTTTTCCTGCGACATTGCTCTGATACTATAAAAGTGTGGTCAAACGAGAGGGCACAAAGAAAAACTTCAATGATTGAGTTTACTAGACCATTAACGAAATGATTGTATGATCTTGAAAGCGGTTATGGACGCCAGGTGTAATGCGGTGCATTCGAATGCTCATGCGTAACGGGAGACTTGGATTGCATTCCAATATTCCTAGGGGAAGGAAAATATTTTCATAAATGTGGAATGGCATAAAAAATTATTGTCTTAAGTTTGTTTGTTTGTTGTTTAATTTCCCTCTCGAGAGTTTAAACTCATATGGAGACGCCACCACTTGCCCGTGCAGAGCTACAAATGTTGTCCTATACTAGCAACTTACGACCATTGAGCAATGAGGGTTCTTTTTTCGTGCCAATACCTAATGCCACAAGGCCCTCCGTTTATCCTGTCTCAATCGAAGGACCGTTCTCTAAGTCCCACTGTGAGATTCGATTCCAAGATGTTAGGATCAATTCCTTACTGTGCAAATCTAGAGCAGATACTCTAACCACAGCGCCACGCGAGCGACAATACTTAATTGGTAACAAATGAACAAAAATTCTTGGGTCACATGAAAACTTAAGCTTTTCTATCGTCAACTTAATTTCTGCAGCAAAATCTGTATTCTCTTCTTACCAGCGTATAGGATTTATGCATCTTAATTAATTACACGCACACGAACACTCTATACTTACAGACCGTTTCTAAAATGAGGCAAGCTTTTGTCAAACAAAGTTGTTAAAATTAGGAGTTTTTAGCACATCTCTAAACAATGCATCGTTTGGATAGGTCATAATCATAATACTGTGTGTTTTGACACTTCATTCTCTAGCTTGTGGTTAACAGTTTACAGTACACCTTTACTAGTGTAGATTATATTACAATTATTTGTTTGATTATACACCTTTGAAACACTAATGAAGATTTGTAGATATTAAGGTGCTTATAAATTAGATTTGAAATTAATAGTTTCTCAAATTATAATGTGACGACTTATATGTTGCAATGGCAATTCACACGACCACGTACTAAAAATCTTATTTCATCTCGAAGCCATTGAAACTTCGAATTTCTGGACATTACAATTATTTGTTTGAAGATATTTTTTGAAACACCAATGAAGATTTGTAGATATTAAAGGTGCTTATAAATTAGACACAGATATAAAGTTAATAGTTTCTCAAATAATAATGTGACGACTTATATATTGCAATGACAATTCACACGACCACGTACTAAAAATCTTATTTCATCTCGAAGCCATTGAAACTTCGAATTTCTGGACGGGTTTGATAGACACATCCTTGAACTTTCACAAATTTTAGTTTTATTAGACAGATTTGAAATTAATAGTTTTTCAAATTATAATGTGACGACTTATTTATTGCAATGGCAATTCACACGACCACGTACTAAAAATCTTATTTCATCTCGAAGCCATTGAAACTTCGAATTTCTGGACGGGTTTGATGGACACATCCTTGAACTTTCACAAATTTTAGTTTTATTTTCAATGCAAAAGAAAACTAGCAATTTTGTTGTGTATCTATGAAAATTATGAAAACTAAATCCGGGTAATGCAGAGTAGAAATGTTCGAAAACAAAACTTCCTAACTAGTATCGTCAGTCCGTGCTCGGTGGTGTGAATATACCCGTGGAACGTAAACTGTTTTTGTAAACAGGGCACGAACTTTGTTATTGTCAATGTCTACGATCATTCACCGCGTGCGAAAATATACTGTGTGGGGGCTTTGCTTTCAAACATTTCTTTTCTATATTTTCTGGATTAAAGTTTTAATATTTTTCGATAATACACAACAAAATTGCCACTTTTCTCAAGTATTAAGAATAAAATTAAAATTCATGAAAGTGCAAGGATGTGTCAATCAAACCCGCCAGGAAATCCGAAGTTTCAATAACTTCGACATGAAATAAGATTTTTATTATATCTTTATGTGAAATGTTATTGCAATATATAAGTTTCTATATAATACAGAAAATTTGAGAAAAATATTTACTTCGAATCTGTGTCCAGGCACCTAAAATAAAGATTTTTAGGTCACCTGAGTAAACTCAGGTGACCTATTGCTATCCGTCGTCCGCCGTCTTCGTCCGTCGTTCGTCGTGCGTTAACATATGTACATTTTCAGCTTCTTCTCTGAAACCATTGAACCAATATCAACCAAATTTAGCATAAAGCATCTATGGGTGAAGGGGAACAAAAATTGTGAATTTCATGGTCCCTGCCCCCCTTGGGCCTTGGGGTGGGGCAAAAACCACCAAAATTAGTGCAATCTTAAAAAATCTTCTCCTTTACTCCCGGACATCAAGCAGTCAAACTGTTCGTATGATTGTAATCAGCATTAAGTCCTCTACCAAAATTTTGAAATTCATGGCCCCAGGGTAAGGGGCTCTTGTGCTAGGGCGGGTAAATAGATTTATAGTGAAAATGCATTATTTCTTCGAAATTCTTTTCTGTTTCTGGGCATTAAATAAACTACCCAAGTGCATAGTTGAGTTGAAAATGACTGCCTCTTCCCAAATTCTGAATTTCATGACCCCAGGGTTAGGGATTCTAGTGCTAGGGCGGGGCCATTTGAATTATATAGTGAAAATGCATTAATTCTTTGATATTCTTCTTTTCTGTTTGTGGGCATCAAATAAACTAACCGAGAGCAAGTTATGTTGAATATGGCTGCCTCTTCTAAAATTGTGAATCTAATGGCCCCAGGGTCAGGGGTTCTAGTGGCAGGGCGGGGCTATATAGATTAAATAGTGAAAATGCATTATTTCTTTGAAAATCTTCTTCTTTGCTCCTGAGTATTAAATAAACTAACCAAGTACATGGTTATGTTGAATAAGGTTGCCTCTATAAGGCTAATAAGGCTATATATATTATTTTCTGAAGCTATGGAAAAGACAGTTTATTCGCCGAAACAATTTCAAACGAATAATTTCAGGCTTTAGAAAGGTTTCATTCGCATTTTAAAGGTGTCTATCTCAAGAAAGAATAAGCAATGGCACATCAAATCATCCCTTCCCCTCCCTTCC
Organism: Saccostrea cuccullata; assembly: GCF_032062105.1. Classification (NCBI taxonomy): domain Eukaryota; kingdom Metazoa; phylum Mollusca; class Bivalvia; order Ostreida; family Ostreidae; genus Saccostrea; species Saccostrea cuccullata. The sequence continues at coordinate 41,942 of NW_026939330.1, read as the reverse complement.
TTCCACACACAGCGGACAGTAACAATGTCTTTTTATAATTGTTAATGGTATTTTTTTTCTCCTCAAGGAAAAGCAAAATTAATAGGCAGAGGAATTTCTCTTGGTGTCCTTTTCTTCTGAGTTTAGCCGATTATATTTATAAGTTCATTTTATGAACAACAAGCTAATTCAGAGAATTCGTGTCCCCCGCTTAGGGAAAAAGTCGAATCCCCCTGACTGAATTTGTAGAATTATTAAATGAATTCATGTATACTCAAGCAAATAAAATACATGATTGTCAATATGCGTATAAAGATTTGATTGCTTATTCTTTATTATGTGTATAGAAGATTCTTTATATATTGAATATTTATCACACTGTAATGATGATTTTATAACCTCATAAATTTTTCTTTTCTTTTTACTGAATACTATCATTTAAAAGAAGAAAGAAAAGTTAAAAAGAAAAAAAAAGGATCGTCTCACACATGAAGCGGGAGACATACCACTAGACCACGGAGTCGCTTTAAATGAAGTCAAGTATATGCAGAGCTGAAGTCACATACATGTTTATATTCATGTTCGATATTGTCAAAATTTTACACAATCCATGGTGTTTGATTTATTTAGCCTTTATCAAACAGTTCTAATAGATGCAATAAGAACATAAAGTCCGCCGAGAACCTGTTTTATACACAATAACTCTCCGCATGCCCCTGTGCTAAAAATAGCGACATGTAATACTATAAATACTAATCAAACAAACGGGGCGGGTCACTTTGAAAGGGGTGAGAGAGGTCCTAGGGAGTTTTGGTATAAAATTACATTGTACAAGCTCAAAATCTTCTTGAAATATCGCCCGGAAATGATAGTGTTACACACAGACACAATGTATATATTTACTACCTTGAACTTTGACCTTTTGACTTCAAAATCAATAGGGGTCTTCATTAGGCCACAGGGAGTTGTTATGTAAAATTTCATTGCAACAGCTCAAAGGGTTTTGGAGATATCGTGTGGAAACGAAAGTGATATAACAGACACAATTTGCTTATTTATGACTCTGACCTTTTGACCTCCAAATCAATAGGGTTCTTCTTTAGTCCATAGGGAGTTGCTATGCTAAATTTCATTGCAAAAGCTCAAAGGGTTCTCGAGATATCGTGTGGAAACGAAAGCGTTACAGACAGACAGAAAGACGGACGGACAAACCCAAATTAATATCCCCCACTTTTCAAGCGGGGGACAAAAAAATACTAACAAAGGTTTATTTTTTCTGGAAATAATTAAAACAAACTAGACTTAAGAGTTTCCAATTGTTTTCCTCATATTTGACCGTGTTCCAAACCCCTTTCAACCTAAAGCCACTCCCGAATCGCTGTCATTATCAATTGGCACTTCCACTTCAACATCCCTCACCACACTATAGAACATAACTGAAAAAAATCTTGTCCAATTTCATCGAACCCTTTAAATTAGCTTTTGAAATTAGCACTTGTAAGAGTTAAGTAATATTCCCCAACATCTTTTATTCAAGCTTTAAATGCTATATGTTTCAGTCTGTCTTCGGAATTTTTGTCTTGTCAACACTCAATTAAGGTAATACACCTTCATGTTCAAATGTTAAAAGTTTATTTTCTGTGTGAATATCTCACTTAAATGTCTATAAAATCTCTGATTTAATGAACTACGTGCTGATACCCTGGATCTTGATCCCGTGATAATGTCCATGGACAGCTAAAATGTCAAATAAAGCACCCAAGATTTGGAGATGTTCGTCCCATATCTTCCTGTATATGATGAAATCATCAACGTAGGCATCGCATGCCTCGAGGTCTCGGAGAAGGGAGTGAATCATCCTTTGGAATGTAGCCGGTGCGTTTTTCATGCCAAAAGGCACTACTTAATTTATACTGGTGAAGTCTATCTTGTGTAGCAAAACCAGTTATTTCTTTTGCTCTCTCTGTTGCCATTAGCCTTTCAACAGGTCAAATTTACTGACAGATTTGGCGTTTCCAATGTTGTCAATACGTCATCGATTCCAGGTATTGGATATGAATCAGTTTTTTTGTAACAGAATTCACCTTTCTAAAGTCTGTACATAATCGGTAGGTACCATCCTGTTTTGGTACAAAAAAACATGTTGAGCTCCAATTACTTTTACTAGGTTCAATAATGTCATTGTCCAACATCTAATGCACTTCACTTCCCTTCTTAGGTTCTGCAATTTTATTGGATTTAGACGGTAAGGATGTTGTTTGATAGACAGAGCGTCGCCCACTATGAATCATGACAAGCTGCATAAGTTTTCTTTGGAACATCCAAAAAGATTTGATGATACTCATTCAAAAAGTTTTTAACGTGTTCTTTTTGGTGAATGTTCAAATGTCCAAGTTTGGCATCGAGTTTTTCAAACGGACACTCTGATTACAATCTTTCTCATTCATTTCTACACTTTCAATACAATTTTGAACAGTCTTAGCATTGGCTAAAGTTGAGACTGGTTTTACAGAATTTTGGTCACACCTTTCAAAATACTCTTTCAACATGTTTATGTGACAAACCCGTTTCTCTTTACGTATACCTGGTGTCTTAAATAGTTTACATCACTAATCTTGCTTTCAATTTCATAAGGGCCGTATAATCTGGCCAGTAAAGGATGACCAGGAATACGCAAAAAACAAGAACTTTATCACCTGGCATAAAAACCCTATTTCTGGCATTTTTGTCATACCACATTTTCATTTTCATCTGAGATCTCTTCAAATTTTCTTGTGCTAATTTACAAGCATTTTAAAGTTTTTTTTTTTGAATAAGACACATCCTATAGATACTTATGAATTAACAAATTTTGCAAATAAACACTGAAACGGCTGCACAAGTTCTTACTTAAGCCTGTAGGAACACACTAGGTATAAGGTGATGTCCGCAAACTATATTCAGATTTCACGCGCATGGTTATTATCGTAATTTAATTAAAAGTCTACTTTCATTTTCGAATACCAGCCTCGAAATAGCACTGAAGAGAGTAAAGTGGTGGCAGATCTAAGCAACTGGCATTTTAAAATAAAACTGATAACAAGCAATTTAAGCACTTATTCATTTCAAAAAACTTCATTCATGAATTAAATCCTTTCCGTATATGTCAGATCTCGCTATTTGTTGAAATGTCTAGAAAGTCAGCTGGCATCGAATCCGACGTCTAAAGAAAATCGAGGCGATTGTTTATCATGAATGGACTTGGAAATATATAAAATGTAAAGAAATTGGTATACAATGAGTTTGAGAATATATATTAGTAAGCTGTGCTAATTGTTTATAAATAAATGTCGAATAATGGTCATGGTCATTTGTTTAGATGTATATAACATGGTACAATTTCAATAATTTTTAAATAATTTACTTAAATGATTTTCTACATACAGTCTTTTATGTTTCAAACTTATTTATACCTTTTAGGCCTTTATGTATATTGGGGATGAACACTAAGTTTTTTCAATATTTTAAAATGTTGACGAATTTATAGTTAAATGTCTTATCCGTGATGTAACTATAAAAAGCAATGATAAAGCTCAAAATATATTAAAGTAAAGATTCTAACATGTAAAGAGAAAATGCCAACGAGCACCTGCATTTAGTACATGATGTATAACATAGTACAACAGAATAAAGTTCCTATTTAACATGTAAGGAGAAGAGGCCTTTAATGATTGTTGATTGATTGTATATTGTTTGACGTCCCTCTCGAGAATTTCTCACTCATATGGAGACGTCCTTGAATGAAATTGATATTTGTAGAATTAAAAAAAATAATCCCAAAATATTAGAAATTCATTTCTTATAATTATCTATTTCTGTTCCTGCACAAATTGCGGGACTTTGAAGTATTTCGTCATGCAATATTCCTGAGTAATAAATTGTCAATAGAATCTAAAAGATAGTTTTTGGAATAGTTCTGCTACGGTTAGCAGTAAAAAAAAGTTCCCCCGCGCTTGCACGGGATTTCAGCTAGTAATCTAAAAGATAAAGATTACTAGTCTCAGTCAGCCACTTTTCCTTTAACAATTTCAAAGGACCTCTAACTGTATGACCGAACACCAATTCAAAAGGACTAAACCAAAGAGACTCCTGGACTGCCTCTCGTGCAGCAAATAGAACAAGATGAACCCCTTCATGCCAGTCTTTCTCATTTGGGTAACAACAGGTCTTCAGGAACGTTTTAGGGCTTGATGAAAACGTTCTATCGCCCCCTGGGTCTCAGGATGATATGCAGTTAATACCCAACTCGTGCATGACTTGCTGGAACAACCCAGACATAAAATTTGAGCCTTGATCCGACTGAATTGCCTTAGGTGCTCCTACAAAACTGAAAAAATTAGTTAGGTAGTTAGGGCCTTAAGTATGCTCTTTGCCTTAATATTCCTATAGGACGTATGGCTTCCGGAAATCGAGTGGATGTACACATAATGGTAAGTAAATACTAGTTTCCAGATCTAGTCCTAGGCAAAGGTCCTACACAGTCCACAACACTGGACTAAACGGTTCTTCAAAAGCTGGAATTGGCTGGAGAGGGGCGGATGGTATCTTCTGATTCGGTTTACCTACCAACTGATAAACATAACATGACGTACAAAACTTCGAAACATCCTTTCTTAGCTTAGGTAAATAAAAATGACTTAAAATCCTATTATAAGTCTTATGACACCTATGCCATAGGTGTACATGGATCATGAGCTAAACACATTACATCTTGACGATAAGCAGCTGGGACCACTATCTGGTGAACAACACGCCACACATCATCTTCGGAAGCGTCAGGGGGTCGCCATCTTCGCATAAGGATGCCATCTTACATAAAGAAGCATTCTCCAACTTTAGTGGTCTCTTCTGGTGGAAGTGCTCTCTTACTAAGTTGGATGTTACCACATCCTCACTGAATCTATCTCCAATATTCTGTAATCACTTGAATAAGTACTGGGTATAAATTAGTAAGTGAATACAGAATGTAGTAAACTTATTACATAACTTATTGGGTTGGGTGGGAGGGAAATTTGATCATCTCAGTTAGCTTTAACTCAATATATATCATGTATACTAGATGAATCTCTTGCCACAACATATTTAACTTCCATATCTCTAAAGGCAATGATCAAATTACAGAATCTCTCCGCTAGGGGTCACTGAGGATGTTACCACATCCTCACTGAATCTATCTCCAATATTCTGTAATCACTTGAATAAGTACTGGGTATAAATTAGTAAGTGAATAATCAATTCATGCTCCATTTTACATATTAGACCTTGATTCTGAATCTTTCTCCTTATACATTTTTTATATAACACTCTTCCCAATACTCAACACATGTATGAAATACATGTGAAAACAAAAATCAGAAACAAACATATTGATTGAATATCTAATTTTATTTTAGGATTCAAATTTACTTTTGTTTACAATATGTAACCTCACATTTCACACACACTACACAAAAAACAAAAAATGCGCTAAAGATCACCAATAGATGTCAAGTCATCAAAATTTGCATTTTCTTTAAACATATTTTCAATTTCTTTTCCTCTCTCACTAGACTGTGCTAACCTTGTAGCAGTATGTGATGCATCTAACAAAGTTTCATATCTACTGTAATATTTTGCAGAGCTTTCTGTAGCCCATCCAACATGGTTCATAAGATCATTAACATTATGTGCCGCATTAGAAAAACACATATGCACAGCACAACCTGCTCTTAAACTATGTGGTGTCTCACCCTCATAGATCCCTAGAGTAATCAAATAACTTTTTAGTCTTTCATATATAGAGGAGTAAGACATTGGATCATTAATAACCCTTCCTGACTCGGTCACCATTCTAAAAAGATACCCTGAAGACATATCTATCCCTAATCTTTTTGCCTCTTCAAAATATATCTCCAATCCTCTAACCGGACAAATGATTTCATTTGGGCAGCATTTTAATACAAATGTATTCGTTTTTCCATTTCCCCTAAGAGTTTTTCCAAATGTATGATTCAATGCAAACCCATCTTTTTTTCTTAAATATTTCACTTCTTGCAATAAAGTAATTGCTATGTCACTAGCCCTGTCACCAGCAAAAAACTGTAATTTAAATAGCGCTTGATCTCTTGTCAAGACAAACCTTTCCTTTGATTTTAAGTCAGACCTCCTTAATTCTCTACATATATACTTTGATATTGATTCAAGTTTTGTTAAAAAGAATGGTTTTGCCTGCTTTGGGAGAATATGTGCTTTTGCTTGCTCTTCTTGAACACATTTCAAATAAGCTTTAATTTGAACTGATGCAGCTGGGTTTCCAACCCCACAATATTCATCGTAAGTTCTTCCTCTTCCCTCTAATTCTAATATATCTACAAGGTGCTGGATAATATTTCTAACTGATGCTGCTGCTAACCGTTTAGGACACTTACAGTTACTATCCCCAATTATTCCTAATTGTTTACATTTATATGAATGGACTGTTGTTTTCCCAAATCTATCCTTCCATACTAAAAATCGTTTAATATCATATGGCGTGACTGACAATAGGGTGGGTGAGTCAGGAAGTTTCTGAAGAAATTGTTCTAACATCATTTTAACGTTTTTCCTCTTTTTTATATACGCAGATGAATTCTTAATGTTATCCAAATATTGAATTCTTTCATCAATGTCTTCCAACTCCATATGAACATTCTGAAAAATACATAAAATGAAAAAATAAAAAACTATTTACAAAATGAACAATCCCAAAAAACAACAAAAATAAAAATACATATCCATGCAATACTAAAAACTATACACACTTCATCTAAATTGTAATCTAAAGACACCCAAGTCATTTTTCAATCCCTTTACATCATTTATAAAACCTTTGGATGTTGGCACCTTTAGTACTCTAACATCACCTTTTCTTCCCAATACTGTTTTTGAAATACAGTGTGCATGTAAAAAAGGCCACCAGACTGGTTTTTCTTGAAAAATTGGTAAAACCATTGTACAATGTTTTACATTTTTTTCTTTCAGCAATGACAACAATGGAAATATCATTTGAAAAGGAGGAAAAACATAAGGATTTTCTTCATCATTCACATTTTGAACAAAAACATTTACACCACCAGATAAAGGTGTTGGGTAAGGTGTAAAATGCCTCAGTAATTTTCCATATCTATCTTTCATACAATTAGAATCTAAACTCATGAGATCTACAGTATGTGGGCCAAACAACTGCTCAACATAAGCCCAGGATGTCTCACTCAACATGCTATCTGACAAAGAAATTGACCTGGAAGGTTCATCTGCCACATTCAGTTTTGATTGTACATACTGTAAATTCAGTGAAATGTTACATTCATAAACAAATTGAAATAACTGTTTCATAATGTCAGTTAGCTGTTTATCTTTTCCTCCTTGATTGGCCCATGAATTTACAACAGCCATATTATCACACAATACATCTACCCTTGAATTCTTAATATTCTCCTTGCAACTATATAATACATTATATACTGCTTCAGCTTCCTTCAGATGAATCGGTCTACTATCATCGTTACTCCAAAAATCACTTAAACTCAATCCTTCCAGTTTACCAGACAACATTTTTCCACCATATTTAAAACCTGATGAATCTGTCGCTAAGATTATTTGCTTATGAGTTTCTAGTCTCCAAGTCATACAACCCCCCCAAGTGTCTATAAACCTCCAGTGTTCTAACTCTTCTTTCAGAGAATTTTCAACTTTAATCATTTGAGAATTCTTCATGCCACAAGAAATCGATCTATTAACTTCTCTACAATACAATTTAGCTGCTGGAACAACTAAGCAAAATGAAATACACTTTCCAGCAAATCTTTGTAAAGTTCTAATATCAACAAATCTTGATAACAATATAGATTCTCTTAATTGTGAAAATGAAATCTTTTTTTCATCTGGTAAGAAAAATGCCATCTTGGAAGAATCAATAAAATAACCCAAATATCTAACAATCTGAGATGGTACAAATTGACTTTTCTTCCAGGAAAGAGTATATTCTAACTTTGTAAGTAATTCAAGTAAAACATATGCAACTTCTGTTATGTTAACCTTTGTAGATTCAATTGCTAGTCTATCATCTATGTACTGTATATTATATATATTTTTACTTCTTAAATAATTTGTTACTTGCATGCCTATGGTCTGATAAATGTATGGAGATGCTTTCCAGCCAAATGGTAATGTGTTGTATGTAAGAACCCAACCTCCAAACTGTATTCCAAAATATTTCCTAGAATTTTGACACAAGTTAACATGATCATATCCTGATTTTTCATCACAGGTTATCATTTTCATATCTTTTTCAACCATTCTGGGTACATGTTTTAAATTTTCCAACTGAAAAGGCATATCTTTCGTCCAAAGATTAATATACCTATCATCATGACAAAGTCTTGGTTTTGTTGGTTCTACAGTTAATGGCATAATGGTATGTGGAAGCTCGCATTCTCCAATTTTACCAACTACTGACAATGATCCATTTACTATCCTTTCATACAATTCAGAGCAAATAAATTCTTTGAATTGTTTACAAACTGGTGAATTATGAAAAAATCTTTTAGGAGGAAGCAAGGAGTTGTAACTACTGCCCCTAAAGTTACCTCTAAAATGTGTAAAAAAGTCTGTTACATCAACACCATTTTTTATCCAATTTTTAACCTGGTTAGATGTATCATTTTCAAACAAAATTTTTTCCCATTGACAAAATTGATTATGAAGTTCTCCAGCAACGAAAAAATCTGGATTTCTTAAATATAGATTATAGATGGATTTTCCTGCATTATCTTCATTAAACATGCATGGGTCAACATGTGATGGAATGTTGTCCCCTCCCAAAGTTGTCCATATTGGATGTTTTCTCGTACTATTCTCAGCATGCACAGGATTAAAATTACATTCAAGTTCCCATTCTGGAACAACTAGGTCAGGTGCATGCACTTCCTACAAAAGAATATGAATTATAAAGTAATAATTCTACTTTTTAATACAATGTTTATATATTTTAATACAAACATCCAATAGGATTTGGGAAAGGACAGCATTCCACCAAGACCCACGTGAAAATTTTTCACTAAGGAATCAGTGTCCCTGGATACATGGTGAAATAACTTGTCCAACATAAAAGAAAAACAATATCCTGACACACTAAATTATTTTCTTTGCTCTTTGGCTAGTTTCATCTTTTGACACTCTCTGATACTGTGACCAGGCATATCACAGAAATAACAATTTCCCCTAGGTTTCCATTGATTAAATCTTCCCCTAGGCCTACTGTTGAACATGGAGTAATTTTGGTATGGTACATATTGATACAACTGCTGTGGCATCAAAAACGGATTGTACACATTTGCCAAAGGTGATTGATGAGTGTTTTCATTTTCTGTTTTTTCTGGTATTTTTAACTTAGATTCAACCTTTTTCTCTTTTGCACATTTGTTTAGAGCCTTAATAACAACATCTGACGACCCCCCAACCACATTCAACACTAATGATAACAAATTTACAGATCCCTGATGTTTGAGAGCTTGTCTAGACAATTCTTCAAAAACACTTGACTCTTCGTGTTGCTTTTTTCTTGCTACATTTGCTAACTCCTCCAGTAATAATAAGATCATCGCCTCATTTGGCGACTTCTGTAGCGAAAGTCCTCGTACCTTCTCTTTGAGGCTTTCCACACTTTCTGTAGCCTTTTCCAGTACCTCGATCCTTGAAAGAATCTCATCTTCTGTTTTTTCTTTGCTTGATTTCTTTTCAACTTTCTCCTGATTAGCTGGTTTTGAGGCCGTCTGGTTATCACCTTCATTTTCAACTCTATCTGATTGCTAAAAATAATCACCGGAAATACCAACTTAAACATAATAACAAAGCCGTATTATTTCCGAAATAATGATATAAATATAGAACCCAGTAGGTAAACTTCATTTCTCCGGAATACAAATGACCAGTTATCAACAGTCGACCCCCTAGTGTGAAAAATTGCTTACCGTCGTCTCATTTAGTGGCTCCCCAGGTTGCCCAACTTCGTTTGCATACACAATTGCATTGTGAAGCAAGTAGATAAGATTTATCTTGGTCACCACTTTTCCAGCCATCTCCAAACAATCAGCGGCGCTCTCCCCTGTGATCTGACGGAATTGAGTAATTAGCTCGTCAGTGTCCAAGTCTTCTGACCGCACTTGTGTGGCCATCCTGGCTGCGGAACCTGATACTTCATTTAGCCTGTTTCTCTTTATCACTGGGAGGATACTCTTTCCCTTCAAAGAATGTTTCCTTTTCAGCGTCCTAACTGCGGGTGGCATCTATAACAATATGAATACAACTTTTACAAATTCTCGTTTGAACTTTAAGTTTTTATATACATGTACATCACCCTAGAAACAAACCCACCTCACAGTACACACTTTATCTTTACCATTACATACTAGTAATTATCTTTATTCATTCATCCTTTAATACGATCCCACATCACGGGAATACAAATCAGTTAAATGCATATTCTCTCTCTGATTTTCAAAATGATTAAATCCCACCTCATGGGATATTTGAACAACTCATGTTCTCTCAAAATGTATTCTCCCCGAGAATACAACAATTATATAATCTTTTCAACTCATGAAAAGTTGGATTTTACAAATCCATTTTCCAACACTCTAATCAATAATTGAACACATCATGTTCAAAATTCTCATAAACCATTATATTTACCTTCCTAAGCGTTCTTCTTTATCTTCTTACTTCCTTAACAATCGAATGATAAAAACGTGTGGCAATTACTTCCGTATCTCTAAAAAAACACTTCCTAAAACAAGGTAACCTATATTGCTTAAAAACAAAATTGAAAGAGGGGGTTGCAGATGGGTTTGAAATTAATTATGATTAGGGTTTAAAATGAATAATGGGTTAAGAATTACCACTCTTCCCTTCGAAAATGTACTTTTAAACAGAATGAAACATATAGAGATAACGAAAAGTATTCAAGATCAAAGGTCCATAAAACAATGCAAAATAGGAGCAGAGCAACCACGGACCTCCAAAACATCAGAAGTGGTATCAGGTGCCATGGAGGAGTGAGCATCCCCTACCGACCGGTCACAAACACCTTGTGCTCCTTGTCATGATCGGGAAAAAACGGAAACATCCATTGTCAATTCAGTGTACAAATAATGGACTAACAATAAGTAAGAAAAATATCAGTCATAATTTAACTCAATGATAATTTGTATTTGCTGACAAGGTCTTTGTATCAATCATATAACTTACAAAATGATGACTTCAAACGAGACTGCTGATGTTATTGTATCATCAATTGATTTGTCAATGATTAACCATGTTTTAGACATTGTTCATACGTAGAGCATGCTCTTGCGTATCGAATTAACTGAGATATAGTAAGTTCTCCGTATGCAGGTGATGAAGGTATATTGCTGCATAAGTAAGGGAAGTTGACGATAGAAAAGTTAAAGTCATTACGTTTATCTTAGAGCTTGGTCGTTAGATTAGTAAGATTACCATTAACGTCTTTTTTAAGTACAACATCAAAATCTAGAACAGATGTGTCAGACTCTGTGGTATCTTTTATCTCAACCTCACCGGGATATATCGTATCGACATAAGAATGGAAATTACCATTGTTAATTGACAATATGTCGTCGATATATCTAAATGTCGAGTTGAAGACCACAGCAAGTGTTTTCTTCTTTTCACGCCTAAGATTTTGCACAAATTCTGCTTCACATGAATACAAAAATAAGTCTGCTTATAACGGGGCGCAATTGGTACCCATGGGATTCCAATAGATTGTTGGAAGACCTGGTCTCTAAAAAATAACATAGATATTGTCAATAAGAAACCCAAACATCTTTTTGATGTCAACATCAGAGTACTTGTGTGTACAATCAGAATTATTTTAACAAAATAATTTTGTAAATGACCAATGACATGGGAAGTAAATTTACGAGTTCCATTTTATTGAAAAAGCAGCTGTCAATGATTCCAAAAAGCGTGGAATTTAATTTAATTTATCGTGGGAAATGGTTGTGTATAAAGTTGAAAAGTCATGTTTTTGAGCTGTTGATTTTGGTAAATTCTTGTGATTTCAAATTGTCCAAAAGTTCCTTGGAATTTTTAAGTATCCACATTTGATTAACACCACATTTTTAATATATTGTTACACAGTACTCTTAAAGTTTCTCCTTCACTACTTTTAATATCTTAGAAAGGAGTAAAGAAAGAGGCTTGGTTGAACATCTACTGGAGCCCGCTATGTATCTTTGTTTATAACGATTCTTATGAAGTTTCGGAATCCAATATATACATATTCAAATTCATTTTGGTTCTTTGGGATATTAAAAGTATTCAAAACTGATATATGATTTTGAAGAATTTCTTCCTTAGGAAGGGAACTACAATTTCATTAAATTCTGTAATTTCGGTTAAGTGATGAATTCATTTTATGGAATATTTATAAACGAGGCCCTTAGGCCGTGTTTCTATGCTCAATTTGATAAAGATATGTATTGAGTAAAATATAGAATCATTGTGACTTTCCCAGGTTACCCAAATAAAGATAAAATGATAAAATAAGCACATACCTGCGGGTATTTTTGTCTAAACGCAGCAACTTGTTTAATTAAAAACTATCTTTCAAAGTAATAAGTATTATAAAATGGGTAGGTTAAAATCAACTCAAGCGCTTGGGATTTATTTGTATTTTCTGATGTTGCTGCTGACATAGTTTTGTCTTTAAATCAATTTCTAACCACAATAGTGCGAAACATTCTTAGCAATCCTTAAGTCGTCCATATATTGTTTAAAATGAAGGGAACAACTGTTCCCGTGTGTGTCATAAAACGCAGAAATTAACTTTTTAAATTAAAAAAATCATCTAACGAAAAATCTCGAGAGTTCAGTTAAGTAGATTTATGAAAACGTTCTTTTCAATCCCGTTTGGAATGAAGGATTACCTTATAAGAAAATAAAGTAAGTCTTTTAATTTGAATGACAAATTATCACAAACTTTTGAATCTTAGGGGATTCACTTTTTAAAAAAAAACCCAAGAAACTAGTCAAAAGATCCCCAGAAGTTATGTTTATATCAATGTTATAGGATATCCAAGACCTGTACAATTATCGAAATATTGATTGATTTTTAAAACAGATTTATTTTATTAAACATAGTAAACTTTGTTTTTTTATTTATGCTATTGAAATTAATTTTTCTATTCATGTTTTGCATTAAATTTTATTGCAGATTTAAAAATTTTTATAAAATTAGGAAATTGAAAAATAAGACTGGCTTGAAAGTAAAACATTTTTGCTAAATATGTGTTTTTCATTGATAAAGCCTGTACAAGCCGTGTTTACAAATCTATGGTTTTAAATATTTAAGATATACTGATTTTAAATCAAGGTTATTATATTTCCAATTAATAATTTAGATTTGTTGGCCGCCTGGTTAAAGTTGCGCAGAAAGGGGTCGATCCGGATCTTTGGCGGCTTGTTGAATCCCAGTGCGGGACGTGGAGACCGGTCCGCCGGAGGATATAAACCTAGGTCCCGTCGCTCAGGTCCCATGTCTCAGGATTCACGTGTCTCAAGTAGGTGCTGGCACAAAAGATATTTCACAACAGTGGAACTGAGTGTCAAGTTTCGGTCTAAAGCAGTCCTCCCCTGGAAATTTCTGGCATCTCAATATGAATGAAAAATTCTCGAAAGGGACTTAAACATACAATCAAAAAATATTTTGTCTGTTACTGCGTGCATGACATGATTTAACCAAAATGGAGCAATAAACAGTGTTCTTTAACCTAGCATTCCTGTCATGTCCTTCAAAACGAAAGTTTAAAAATAGCTGTATATATAGTGTAGTCGCTATTTTTATTTTAGAAACATATCTTTCTCCCCTCTATCATCTCAATGAAATCATTGAGATTTTCTATGAACTCTTTTTTTCGTTATCTAATAGCAGACGCCGTAGGCGAAAACGTTCTCCTAAAGAATTCATATTCTGACTGTTCTCCTAAAGAATTCATATACTGTTCGTTATCTCCATATCCTTCATTCATCTTTTCGAACTTCATAACGTGATTATGTAATTTTTAAGTTACCTTACAATAAAATATATTTTTTTTATATTTAATATATTACCTCTGCTACCTGTATATTCCTAGAGATGGAGCAAAATGAAAAGACACAATATGTAAGTGCATAGAGATTCCTAGTCTCTCCAACTGTCACTAGCTGAGGCCTTCAACTCGACATCTAGATACTAGTACAGTTTGTATATCAAAGACGTATTGTCAATTAACAATGGTAATTTCCATTCTTATGTCGATACAATATATGCAGGTAAGCTAGAGAAAATAGATACCAAAGAGTCTGACACACTTGTTCTAGATTTGGATATTTAACTAGAAAAAAGACGTTATTGGTAATCTAACAACCAAGCTCTATGATAAACGTGATGACTTTAACTTTTCAATCGTAAACTTTCCTTACTTACGCAGCTATATACCTTTATCACCTGCACACGGATTTATATCTCTCTGTTAATTTGATACACAAGAGCATGCTCTAGGTTTGAACGATTTCTAAAACGAGTAAATTATTGACAAACAAGTTGACGAAACATGAATATCAGCAGTCATGTTAAAAGTCATCATTTCGTAAGTTCTATGGTCGATACAATGAACTTGTCAGCAATATGGTTGATTCGACCTTTTCAGTAAATACAATCTAACATAAAGTCAAATGCTGACTGACATATTTCATACTAAATGTTAGGCCATTATTTACACACTGAATATTTATCCGTTATTTCCCGCAAGGAGCACACGGCGATGTGACCGGTCGGAAGGGGGGTGTTAATTTCTCCATGGCACCTGATCCCACTTCTGATGTTTTGGAGCTCCGTGTTGGCTCTGCTTCTTTCTTGTTATGTTTTTATGGATTTTTGTGCTTAAATACTGTTCGTTATTTCCATATGTTTAATGAATACTGTCTTAGTACTGGACGTTGGTTAAATGAACCAAGAGAGATTAGATTATGCAAAAAATGTCATTTAAATGAAATAGGAGATGAATTCCATTACGTATTAAATTGTACGTCAGTGACATGTGAAAGAAATAAATGTTTAACGCAGGAACAATTACAATTCAAAAATACAATTACATTTAGAGAAATAATGAATTCAGATAAACAGTCATTTTTAAGAAAACTGTGTATATTTATTTAAAAAATTACTAAAACGTGCTCCCCAAATTAGTAAAGATCTAAACTAGGGATGTCAACGAATAGTCCACTATTCGACTATCAGTCGAATGGACCGACGATCGAATAATGAAACGGCATTCGAATAATAAATAATTTATGCAAGAAAAGGAGGTGATAAAGAAATTCTCATTTCAAAAGTAAAAAAGCGTCATTCGTCCTTAAACCATTATGCTATACGTTCTCAGACGTATAAAAGCTCAAACGCCTGCATTAAGGAATCACTGTCTAGTTAGTGTAGTATGCCAGGGCATCAACCATGCCAATTTCAATAGTCCTCGCCCACTGACGTCAAACACAAAGGCAGCCGCACGAGATTTACATGCATATTTGGCCTCCTTAGCGTCAGACACAGAGACAGATGCGCACGAGATTTGCATGCATATTAGGCCTCCTTAACTCCTGACCTATCGACCTGCCTAATTTACATTCCATCAGAATTATCAAGAAATAAACTCCCTTAACTTTCAAAGAGTTATCACAGAGAAAAAAATTAGAAATGGTAATATTAGTATGTAAATAATTTTCCACATTGTACTTATGGGAAGTACAGTTGGTAATATCAAACCGCGATAATTATTTCTCAATTACTGACCTCTACTGTTATTGTAGTTAATTATGCAGCCCGAAACTTGACTTTGAAAATTATTAATTGGACTTACTAGAATGAAACTGACTGTACAGACCAATGAATGTGACGAGAATTCGTAGATTTTGGAGAATCGCTAGTGAAAATCTATTTCATTTCATTATCTTATCTCTAATCTCTGAGATCCGGTGTGCAATACAGGCATTTGATGTTAGTTTTTCGACAAAAAGGGTCTTGAATTATAATACGCTATCGATAAAATAAAAAAATGTTCGGAATAGTCAATAATGCAATCGAATGTTCGGCTAAGGAAAATGAATATTTTGACATCCCTAATGTAAACCTATAATTGTACTATTTGTCTATCCTCATACTCACGCATGCTATATATGTTTTTATTTGTCATCATTGTTGTTTACATTTATATCTCGCTATACAATTGTAAAATTGTGAAGAGATCAATAAATTCAGTTCAGTTCAGTCCAGTGAACAACAATAAACTGCACACAAGACTAAAGCAATTATGTGCTAAAAACGCTAAATCTTTTTTAGGTGTACAATAATGATATCTATTCCATAAAGCTCTTGCTAAAGGTAGGAGACAAACATTATTAGTTTTACTAATGTCCTGATTACACCGAGTCCAGGAAAGAGTTTCTCGACAAGTTCTGGGCTGTTGACACAATGTATACTTTACTCTGGGGATACTTACTCAGTACTCCTGAAATTGAATATCTCTTTTCTGTTTTATATTCTTTTTTCAGCATTCTGGCAGATTTAATTGATTGTTCTAAAAATTCATTATTGCCATGTATGATTTAGTTGTATATACATACATGTATTTCTGTATTGTGAGTTGATTTATGCTGTACAAATTGTTTCAAACAATTATAATTCGCTTTTGTGTGACGTTACATGTTGGGAGAGGGCAAATGATGTGCCCAACCCCATCGTATATATTTTTTGCACTAAAATATGTTCAAACCAACCAAACCTGTGAGGTTTTTTTCGTTGGTTCAAATTGATGATATATGCTTTGAAAAATAAGATTACAGATGAAGCTGTGTACAAATAATATAATGTAGCCCTTTTCTTTGGTCAATTAAAATTCATAGATATACTGTACATGTATCGACTTCACAGAGAAGCATATCGACCTCCAACTTCTGAGAACCATTTATAGCTGGAAGCGTCAAATAATGATCAATGTATGTTTAATACAGATAAGCACTTAATAATATTTTTTGTGAAAAACCTTTATTCAAAGTAAAAATCGAGAACAATTTAACAATGTATATATTTGCAAGCACCTTTCGCAGAACAATTTTTAAAAAATTATTCACAACAAAAGATTTAGTAAATGACTATTAATTCTCATTATCTTTGGTAATTTTTAGATTTACAGTAGTAAAAAAAAATTATGCATGAATTCGTTGTTAGGTTACTTACAAAAATAGCTACATGTACATCCCATACAGAGAAAATTCGAAATATAAACTAGAGCTATTGTGAGCGATGGGCTCACAAAATGATACCCCCGCCTCTCATATGGTTATAATGGCAAAGTCCGTGTTTTGCTGTGGCCGGGAAACCCAAAATATGTGTTGGATCAAAAAGTAATATAGGAGATGCACAAAAGCATTATGTAATAAAGAATCTGTCAAAGTATCATTAAATTTTATTCAGAGGTATAGGAGGAGTTGCAGATAAGAGATGGGTACCCTTAAGTATTATTTTAAAAAAAGACAGTGTCCATGTTTTGCCATGGGAAACCCAAAAGATGTGTCCGATCAAAAAGTAAAATCAGAGGTGCACAAGGAGATGGGTACCCCAAAGAGTAACAGACGGACATACAGACAGACGGACGGACATCCCGATCACTGTATACACTGTACCCTCTCACTTTTCAAGTGGGAGGTATATAAAATTAAGAAAGAAGGAATCTAGCGGCATCCCCAAGTTCTTGAATAAATAAATACACTTCTTTGAGAAAAGTTACAATTTACCTTCAACTTCCATGCTCATTTTCACAGGATTTTAAAAATTTACATCCATCAAGAAAGTAAATTTTCTCAAAATAAAAAATGTATCGTTGCAAGACAATAAACGAGTCCCAAGAAAAAGATTTGGAAAAAAATAATAGTGCTGTATACTTGTACATGTATATCTGAAGATGAAATAAACACATTTTCATGGTTTGATAAAAAAAAATCACAGGACAACTAAAATAGACAACAAACAATGCTAATAATATAAATTAATTGAATGAAGTAGTGTGTAGCTTTGGCATCCATACAACTATCCTTCACGGGAAGCATTAAATCACAAAATCCTTTGACCAATTTTCTCATGAAATAATCCTCAAGCCCAAAAGTAATTGGGAAATGGCTTCCATCTTCCACACGCTATGCGTGATTCCAAAATCCATTTTAGATAGAGGATGACATGGTAGAAGATCGACTATGACAAAAATGCCAAAGGCTTCTCTGTCGTCTTTGTTGAGCATTGTTATCGTACCTGAAAAATGTTCGAAGAAAAAGTCGAATGTGAGGCTTGAATTTTTTGTTCAGTATGAAGTATATTAATGGGTTCCATATTGTGGAGGTCTTGGCTACGAGAACTGAAGCTAGTGTTAATCTCAGGGGGATGTTCTTGGCTTCGCCATAGGCCGCCCAAAAGCTGACAACGGCATACGGCGTCCACGTCACCATGAAAGCACAGCACATCATAAAAGCCATCTGAAGCAAAGTAAAAGGAACACAGTTAAGAGCGTGAAATACATCACAGTTAATAACGTTAAATAGTTCTTTAAAAGCGTCAATGTCAGCATACATAACCGAATAATAATTTGCAAAACTGGTTGGCAACTACACAAAATTAAAACTGTAAATAAGCTTCTGTTTTTTACTCCCGAGTTATCCCCCTATTTTCCCCCTTTTTATATATATTAAATAGCAGCTGCTCAAAGTGATGATTGCAATTTTAGCCAATACTTGAAATCTGTTACTACGAATCTTACGTTGAGTAATTAATGATTTTAAATGTCACGAAGAGTGCAGGAAGGATATTGATCAAAATAAAACAATATCTATAAAGATTTCACAGTCATCTATTTTTCTACCAATAAAATAATTTTCTTTAATTTGAGTGATTTGATATGACTTTTATAAAATGAAATAAAGGCTACACACAAAAAATTAAATTGACTAAGGTGTGCTAAAATTAAAGCCCTCGGTCCATACAGATCGTCTGATTAACTTTTCTCTCTTTCTGACAATTAATTATGTGGATTATTGGAACCTTCAGTTGATTTTTGTTTCATTTCAAACTTTTTATCCCAGTTAAACTGGATGATGCTAAAAAACAAATTATTGCATAGTTTCTGGTTACTCTATTGGAGTTTTAAAAACAGGATTTTGTTTCTGTAATAAAAGTTTACAGCAAAAGTATAATGAAAAAAACCCAAGATTCCTTTGTCTAATTATATTGAGAACGACTTGTTTCAAACTACTATGTGAAAAACATTTGTTTCCACCATAAAACTGTTTAAATTTCAATCGACTAAAAATCTATTTCTGAAATTGCATCGTAAAATACTTAAAAGTTCCATTTAGAAGGGCACCTTAATATTTCTAAACAAACTGTATCTTTTAATTGGTATATTTTAACCTGAAAAAATAATTTTCCAACACATAACTCCATTTTAATTTTTTTCTGAATTCTGTCAGATACTATTGCCAAGTAGCTGGGTCAACTGAGTTTTCCAGTCTTGCATGTTAAAGAAAAAAAAGACAAAAAGGCAGAATGCGAAACATGGTATTGCAGATAAATTATAGCAAAAGAGAATGGTCTGAAAGCCAAAATGTTTGAAATTCTCAGTAGGGTCTACCTCCATGACCTTGACTAATATCATCAATCTCAGTTAAGTGTAAAGTTTTGCATTACGTCACGATCTTTTTCGACAGATGCATCCAGCTTAAACAATTCACGCCCCCGCTTTGTGATTGGTCAACTCATATTATCAACATTGACACGGAAATAGTTTTTTGCACGAGCAACCAATCAGGGATTAGAAGAAACTTCCAGTCGTAAAGCTTGCGGTTAGGAGGCGTGTACTATTTACCTTGAGCGCAGCTGTCAAACTAGATCGTGACGTAAAGTAAAACTTCACATTTAACTGAAATTGATTATATTTAGATTTATATTTAAGGAGAGGAATTCACTAAGTTATATAGAACTTTTTTTCCAATCCTTTTGATTGATATCAATAAACTATGTTCAAACAATCAAAACTTATATTTAGAATTTTAGGGGTAAATTTTAGATATGGAAACAATTGGCCCAATCTAGTCCTTGAAAATATTTTCTTGGGAAAAAAGTTAATCTGAAGCTCATAAAGATATCTCAAAAAAACTTAATCTCCGAATTACTAACCGCAAAAAACTAGTACAGTAATTATGCAGGGCAATGAAGAGGCCCTTTTTGGAGAACTAGGTAGTATTAGATATTTTATCTTTAACTTAATCAGTATTGAATTATGTAAAGAGAAATTACATCAGTCATAAAGTCCTCTACAAGAAGGTCAAGGTTACAAGTGTTTGGAGTCAACGCGAAGGTGCAATGGTTGACATCATTATAAATCATATTATTTTTATTAGATAAAACAATGAAATCGACCTATGTTTATCAGGAATTTGAGGTACTCATACATGCATCTGCGTATAAAGATACTTCTAAATAAATAATTCATTCAAAAAATGAAAATATATTTAAAGCGCAACATTTTAAATCTTTTCTATTTGCAATTTACTAGTACATGTATTTTCTATTCATATGTTAATTACTTTGTCCCCTTGTCATAGGGTCTGTAAGTCTCGTCACGTGACCAGCTTCAATCCAGAGTTCCCGATTTGTGCAATCTTGAATATACATGTATATACTCATAAAAAAATATCTATTTCTGGACCTGGCAGTGTTTTTTAGAAGATTTCTAAAGGATTTCTCTTCAGTTTTATTATCTATTACTTATATACCCTTAAATTTGGTTCTTCATTTCAAAAAACTCAAATTTTCTTAAACAATAATAAAATATGGTCAAAATTGTTCTAGAGAAGAGGTCCTACATGTAATAAGGAATAGATTTTGTCTGATTTGCACACATACATACAAACGGACAACTGTTTGAAAACTTCGATTTGAAACATTTACTTGAACATAAGGTCATGTGAGCTAACATCTTCCCAAGTCAAGAGTTTCTGATCCGATCCGCTCCACATCTTCCCAAGTCAACAGTTTCTGATCCGCTCCACATGTGGAGCGGAGCAAATCAGAAACACTTGACTTGGGAAGATGGTGAGCTAAAAGTACAGAATTAATATTTTAAAAATGAAATGTAAAAAATCATATGATGGTTTAAAGAAATTTACATTTATATACATCCTTAAAACTAACCTTGATAAGATATTCCTCCCTTTTCCGAATGTTGTCTCCCGTTTTACTCCGTACTGTTCGAAATGCTTTGCAATGTCTACGGAGATAAAGGTACACCCCTCCATAACAAAATTTCATTACAATGACTGGGAACACAATGCATAAAATCAGCATCAAGGTCACAAAACCTTTGTTGGCTGTCCACTTTAGTGTACAGGAAGTTCCATATGGCTCCACTCCGGATAGACCCCATCCTAACAGCGGAAGTGAAGCCCATAGGCATGCGTACACGTAACTTCCGATGATGAAGAAATTTGTATATTTTGAGAGAGAAGAAGCTGAAAATAAGATGATTTACGGTATTCAATAAAAAAGAATACTAAAAAATGATTTGTAATTATTGGCAATAGCTCTGTTACAATATGATGTAAAAGTTATTTGGCTTGTTTAATTTGCTAACATTGTACACACTTCACTGAACTTGGACACACACCTTATTTATATTCTATTTTGACTTTTCTCAATTATGGATATTTTTAATGTCTTTTATCAAAACACTGCAGATTTCTCCTCTTTTTTTCAAGATTAAGGACTGTTTATTAAAGTGTGACGATGTATGAAGGATATGGAGATAACGAACAGTATTCAATATTAAATTCCATAGAACAATACAAATGATAAGAAACAGAGTAAAAACAATATGTCCCCCAAATTCGTTTGGGGAACATAAATAGGAATGGAGCAAACACGGATCTCAGAAACATCAGAGGTGGGATCGGGTGCCATGGAGGAGTGAGCATTCCCTGCTGACCGGTCACACCCGCCGCCACGGTGTGCTCCTTGTCATGATCGGGAAATAACGGAAAAATCCGTCGTCAATTCAGTGTATAAATAATGGACTAACAATTAGTATGAAAAATGTCAGTCAGCATTTGACTCAATGATAAATTGTATTTGCTTACAAGGTCATTGTATTGACCAAAGAACTTAAGAAATGATGACTTTAAACGAGACTGCTGATATTCCTGTTTCATCAACTTGTTTGTCAATAATTTGCCTCGTTTTAGAAATTGTTCATATGTAGAGCATGCTCTTGCGTATCGAATCAACTGAGATATATAAACGCCGTATGCAGGTGATGAAGGTATATTGCTGCATAAGTAAGGGAAGTTGACGATAGAAAAGTTGAAGTCATCACGTTTATCATAGAGCTTGGTCGTTAGATTACCATTAACGTCTTTTTCAAGTAAAATATCCAAGTATGAAACAGATGTGTCAGACTCTGTGGTATCTTTTATCTCAAGCTCACCAGGATATATCGTATAGACATAGGAATGGCAATCCAGAAGGACCACCCGAATTCGTTGTTTTGACAATTTTCAGACATAAGAGGAACCAAAACAAACCTTTATATAGAGGTCGGAAACGCTCTTTCACCATACATGTTAATAAGTAAAGAAAGTATACAGTGTATTTTAAAAAGATCCGAAGAATTTAAACTTTTAAAAAAACTGTTCATAAGTTGATGATTATTATTAGAATTCGGTTGTTTGGAGAAGTTAGTATCTACATCCAGTTTAACATTCGGCAATACAGATTCTATATCGGTAGTTTTTATCTCCCGCCAGATATATACGTATTTGGGTTATGGCCATTAATTAATTGTTATGGAACTTTATGAAAAAAAGTAAATAAAAATACGTGTATATAGATTGTAGATAAAAATGTTATTATCTATACATGTATAGTAATTTAATTAAATATGATGTATACATGAATATTTTTGCGTTCTACGGATTAAGATTATATTGTAGTTGTTTATATTATAGGCTAGTTGACACTCCAATTTCAACAAAAAGAATGATGAAAATATGATATTGGAACAGAATACTTAAATCAAGATTGTTGAGGAGGTCACTACTATAAAACTGATAAACAAGACTCTCGTGGAGCTAAACGGTTTCCTCACGAGTTTCTCAGGTTACACGTATAACCAATTTGTTCTCATCCAGACTGCAATTCCAAACAGAATGGCAAGAATTTTATTGGTAGAGCTTTTCATAGTAATCATCATAACCGGTGAATCAATGATTTTAAATACTCAAGGGTAAATAAAATATTTTAAATATTAAACAAATTTTAATGATCAAATATAGGCACCCATTTAGATATTCCCAAATCCTACACAGATAGGTAAAAAATTTTATATTCTACTATATACAGGTATTGCTGAGATCAAAGACATTGTATTCTCCAATGAATCACGAGAAGTCATAAAAAAATTATCAGACCAGGCACACGTATTAAACCTGTACAGTTAAAATTAATATTGGACTTAAGAATGACGACATCGATGTATTGTCTTTCGCAGTCTGACCACTGGGTATTGCATAAAGAAGCTGATGGATGCTTTTAAAGTTGGGCTCTTCCATGGACCTCCCCATAACATTGATAATTCGTCTTTTACAGATAAAGCAATAAAACAGACAACTGATTTTTATTGTTATACATTCATAAAAATTAATCAATATATATGCCTCTATATGTTACAAACAAATTTATAATTAAATTAAAAGCTATTTTTAATCTAACGAAAGCTCAAATCGTCTGCATTCCAACAACACATTGACCCCCTGGTGTTAAATGGAACAGCCTAATAGTATTGTATATTGTTTTAACGTCCCTCCAGAGAATTTTTCACTCGTATGGAAACGCCACCACTCGCCGATGGAGAGCTGCAAATTTTGTCCTGTACTCGGCACTCAGGGCCATTGAGCAAGAAGGGATCTTTTTCATGCCAGCACCTCTGCGACACGGGTTCTCGGTTTATACGGTCTCATCGGAAGGACCGGTCTCCACGTCCCACAGTGGGATTCGAATCCGCGATCAACTCCTTACTTCGCGACTCTAGAGCAGACGCTTTAGATAACCACTACGCTACGCGGGCGACCAGCCTAATAGTAACATGGTGACCTAATTATAGCCCGGAGGACCGGGCTGCTCTATACATAAAATTTTTTAGTTTTTGTGTATGGGATTGAGGTGGGTGTAGTTATTTAAGGAATCACTGTCTAGTGAGGAGACTATGCCAGGGCATCAACGATAGTGGGAAACATGGGATAATTTGAATAACTGGCGAAGTCCAACACTGATATTGAAATGTTACTCTTTCCGGAAAAATCATTCTCTAGTATGGGTCCATTATTTTAAAATATGAAGTCATTCAAGTTTGAGCGATTTTATGTCTCGGCGCTTCCAGAAATGAGGGTATAACTTTTTTCTTTAAGCAAAACATTGAGGCATAAAAAATACTATTATATTCTAAATTACTTCACATGTTTGAAAGCATTTTGTAAATCCTAATAAAGTTTTGAGAGAGAGAGAATCTAAGTGATTGTTTTTATACAATCAGTTCTTGGGCGATTTCACTTCTTGCTTGACGTTCCCGTAGGAATATGAGCGGGATAAATTCGATTGATTAATGCTTTAGCATTTGATATTTCAAAGTTCTTTTTTTCTAAATTAAAGAGAATACGAAAGAAATAACTTGTAAATTAAAATGATTTCTGTTAAAAAAATCGGTGAAAGCGAATATTCCGGATTTCAGATGACGTTAGAGAAGCCAAAATGATCCCAATTTACTTCGTGATAAACGTCTTAGTATCAGAACCCTGTTCACATTATGTTTAACAGAAATAGGTTGTAACCGATATTTTTTTGTTATAAACTAATGACATGCTTAAATAAGAAATTTACCAAGAAAAAATCGAACTCAGTCAATCATTTCTTTTCCGTAAAATAAAGAGAAATCTGTTAGAATAATCTGAAAATACACGTGAGCATAATTGTTTGATCAAGGTCCGCATTCAGGATCAGTTTATTATTATTATTTTTTTTTTTGTTTCTCAAGGACAATGACGGCATTCTGTTAATCAAAGTATGACAAAAAGTATATGATTGCTTTAATAAACAATCTCCATAATCAAGCACGCGGAAATAGTCGTCCACTCTCCCGTAAGAATACAATGAAAATAATATCTGTCTTTCTCGTTTTCTTCGTCTTCCTTTCATTAGTAGACTAATTTTTCCTATTTATCGTTATCTACTGCAGAGTTCCATCAACACAGTTATCCGTCTGTTTTGTAACGAAATGGTTAAATCTAAAACTATTCTAAAATTATTTGCTTCTATAGGTTTATTATAAATTAAAGTATATCTACAAGTGACTGCTATGAATCATTCACAAATATGACAGGTCACCCGCGTGGCGCAACGGTTAGAGAGTCTGCTCTAGAGTCGCGAAGTAAGGAGTTGATCCTTACGTCGCGGGTTCGAATCCCACTGTGGGACGTGGAGACCAGTCCTTCGGATGAGACCAAGACCGTACATTAATTGAGGTCCCGTGTCGCAATAGATGCTGGCACGAAAAGGACCCCTCCCTGCTCAATGGCCCTGCGTGCCGAGTATAGGACAAAATTTGCAGCTCTCCACCGGCAAGTGGTAGCGTCTCTATGTTAGTGAAAAATTCTCAAGAGGACGTTAAACAATATACAATCAATCAAATACTCCAAAGTATTTGCCATGTAATTATCATTCAAATTGGTTTACAAGCACATATCTAGTTAGCTGCAGATCTGTAGCGTTATGGTTTTATATAGTAGTCTTTGACGGTAACTAGATACTATATAAAACTATAACGCTACAGATCTGCAGCTAATATCTAGTTAAAGCTTATACCTTAATTTCAAATCAGAAGAGGAAATTTTATAAAAGAAAAAGGATCAATCAGTTTTATTCCACTCCTTTCAAAACATAATGCACCCAGCCACACTGTTTACAAAGAACTAGGTGAGATAAGCTGAGTCTCGGGACTTCCCACATGGCGGCTGTTTAAGTCAACTATTCCCCCCGTACTCCATACCTCTCTCGTAAACACAGTTACGCACACCTACATCACTT
This sequence comes from Saccostrea cuccullata, assembly GCF_032062105.1. Lineage (NCBI taxonomy): Eukaryota > Metazoa > Mollusca > Bivalvia > Ostreida > Ostreidae > Saccostrea > Saccostrea cuccullata. The sequence goes on along the minus strand of NW_026939330.1, from coordinate 15,673 downwards.
CAATGACGAATTATGTGCCGAAGCTTATGTAACTTTATATATCAAAAAATAAGGGCGTACTTTTCTTAGTAACTATTACTGAATTTATTGATGTTGATCGTTACTGGTCTAATGAAAAAAGGCAAGATCGATTTCTCAGAAGTATTTAATGAAGGTACACGAAAGATTCTGACTTTTATCCACAAAGGGATTGATCCTACATGTAGTTTTTGATTCTTATTACTCAAGAAGATGTCACTGAAAGCAATGGAGTTATGGCCTTATATGGCAACAACTTGTATACGTGCAATGGTTTGTACTAGTTCATTGTAAATAAAAGGCATTGAAACAAATAAATGTATATCTACTTACATTTGCTGGATTTACACACATGGATATATCTTGAGAAACTCATCAAAGCTAATGTAGATATGCTGACCACTCCACAGAAAAATCCAAGACACCCATAGGCACTACATCCTATACGTAATGGAGACATTTTTTACAAACAGAACTGCATATGACTTCCAGCAAATAAACATGTAATTTACAAATCAGCTTTTTTTTCTCTCGCTAAAATTATAACAGTCCTCGGTAAAATAATGCCTAACATTTTATTTGTTTGTTTTACCTTGGAATCCAATTTATATTTTTTAAGTTTTCAAACAGGCTTGAGCTTTGACTTATAACTGTTATATATTCTCATATATCAGAGTAATAGATACAAGGCACTGGTAATTGAGAAACCTGCTATTTCCTCTTATTAAATGATTTTCTTTAAGTAAAAATAAATCCTAAATTCAGTTTTTCAGTGCCAGTATACGGCGTAAGTCCAAGAAACCGATCACAGAAAGAATATAACGAGTTTTTTAATTTAAAAAAGGGAATGAATAAAATTGTTTACCGCCTGCACCAAACTTCCATCGATGAAAAAATGAGGATGAAATTCCAAAAGGAAGCCCCACAACAGATAGGATTAAGTCACTGACGGCAAGGTTTACAATGAAGTAATCCGCCGGAACAAGGCTGTTAGTTTAGTACACACAAATTACGAAAAATTCACAAAGGATTTACCGCTGAAGAAAAAACAATTTTATAGTATTGTTTAGTGTAAATGTAGCATAGAATATTAATATAGTATAAACCAGAGACCTCGGAATGGAATACATTTGGTAGTCTCTGGTTTTATCCTACAACTATAACCCCAACCGGAAGCTTATGTATCCCATCTACGGTCTTATTTTGTATCGAGGTAATTTTCGATGAATAAACGAGTAGTTTACATTAAAAAGGCACGACCAGAGACGATTAAATTGACAAGAAAATGTCTCTCAAAGTGAACTATGCCACTTTAAAGTAGGTTAATGATTGATGTATTAACAAAATACGATCTTGAAGCAGGGGTGCCTGACAATGAGTAAGGTACTTTGTGGTAAAAATAAGTAGGGGTGCCCAGTATACGAAATAAGTACCTGTGGTATAATGACTGCTTCTTGATCAAACATCAGGTAGTTAGAAGTTAAAGTCGAGACTTTCGAATGAGGCCTTATAAACTGAGCTTCCCTTTCCTCATAATTCTCATTTCGAATTTTTAAAAATATGTAACCACGAACCTTGGGAAAAATCATTATAATAAAAACAAATAAATACACTGTATAAATAAGATACAAATAGACCTAGCAAACAAATGGATGAAATGAGATTGATAAATTATGGCTAACTATTTTGTCTAAAATATTTTGTAATGTATCTTGAATTCTCAACTTAAATTTAATTGAAATTGAGGACGTTTGAACTTTATCAGGATCGATATTCCTTGTTTAACTTGTTACCTGAAAAACTTATTCACGACAGTAATCACAATCATTATTTTTGAACTGCTTAAAGGTTTGTATATTTCCCCCCAAATCTAACTTAGATTCGACGAACAAATCACAAAAATGAAAACACAATTTAAAAAAAAGGAAAATATGATCATGGTGATCAGAAAAATACAGCTTAAGGTAAATTTAAACTAATAGCAGTTTCAGGGCCCACGTCAATGGCTCGGGCGGAGGACATTTTAACAGAATTGCAAAAATTGGACATTTTGTTAAAACAAATTGAAGGATATTTCACCTGAAAAAAAGTATTTTCTGGGAAAAGGGGATTTTTTTAATTCGCGTTTTTTCACAGTTAAGATAAAAGAAAAGGGGTTATGGGTTTTTTTCTACCATCAGTGGGTTTTTTGGTGGGGTTTGTTTGTTTGTTTGTTCTAGTTTAGTTTGTGATTTTTATAATTTTGTATTTGATTTTCATCTCTTTTTGTCTTCATCTTTTGTCGTAGAAAGTCTCCGTGTATAAGAGTGTCTGATTTCGAAACCAAATCTATTCAACTGACATTCAAGGTTACTTCTATAAGACTGACGACATGATGCATGTTCGATGCCATGACTTATAAAATATCCTGCGCCCTAATTTACGGTCTTCTGCTATATAATCGAAGACGATCTATCAATCAATGAAGAAGACCTACATTAGCTTTATACAGTCTTAAACTCTTACATAATCTTGACACGCATCTTCACGGTTACATAGAAAACTAACTTAAAAGTGATGGTGGTAATAAGTAAACGAATAAATACTGTAATCGAAAATGATGTTTGCCAATGGAAGGAATATATAAAAGTATTTATTATCTCTGTTTCTATGTCTAGACCTTTTATACAAGGAGAGTGGATGCATATAGGTTTTGCCTGTTACCAAATCCTTACTGAATTCATATATTTAAAGCAAGAAATTTTACACGTCTTTTATCAGTCTTTCTCCTAACTTTTGGTGGTTCCACTTTTGTAACTTTGTTAAAGAATGTTAAAGCACGTTAGTAATTGTTAGTTTGCATATTAAAGTAATACAAATATTGAAAGTTGTTTACATATACAAGTATTTCAAATTATTATATACTCATGAAAGGTAAAATATATGTGACTTGAAAAACTAGTTTATGGTGCTGAATGTTATTGAACATGCCTGCGAGCTTGCATACTATGAATTCGTAGCAATATAAATATGTCTCTGAATTAGCCACATTTATAGCATAAATGATCGATACACTGAAAACGAATTTAAAACAGAAAATCTGTTAACAAATTGCAGTAAAAAATGTCTACTTAAAAATATAATTAAATGTCATACAGTAATTTATCATTGAGTGACATTTTAGGGATTAAATGTGTATAACGTTTGCATGTACTTAGAAGCAAGGTTATGGAAAAGAACCTTTAGAAAGCACCTTGTAACGCAATGGATTTGAATTTGAAGAAAGAATTCGCTTTGTTTATTAAACCTTTCTGATATCCAACCTCACCCAATTTTTTTTTTTACTTTTTAAAAATAAGAAATCATCAAATTCAGAAATCAAAAAAATATAAATGACCAGTTTGCTTTACAGTTTCTCAATTCGAATACAATAAATAAAAAATAAGAAAGAATTGCAATATAACATTCAACATTCCGATAGTCTATAGAAATCCATCATACAAGTTACACGTCTGTTTCCATATAATTCCAGCTACATAAAGCTCCCAATTAACCAAACAACGCAGTATTTCCAACTTATCTGTCAAAAATTGCTCTGCCAACCAACATAATATTTCCAAATTACCTGCCAAAAGTTGCCAAAAACAAACAACATAATATTCTCAACTTATCCGTCAAAAGTTGCCCTAACCAAACAAGATACATCTATCAACTTACTCGCCACAAGTTGCTCTAACCAAACAACATAGTACATGTATTCCCAACTTATAATTACCCGTCAACAGTAGCTGTATTCCTACAACATAGGATTCCCAACTTATCCGCCAACAGCAGCTGTGTTCCTACAACATAGTATTCCCAACTTACCCGCCAAAAGTTTCTCTAAACAACATAGTATTCCCAACTTACCCGTCAACAGCAGCTGTATTCCTACAATATAGTCCTCCCAAACTGTTAACTTAGAATCAAACATGTCCAGCTCGCGTACCTCAGAAATATTTTCCAAATTAAGTGGAATATTAATATCAACTTCACTGTTTAACTTGTGTAAAGTTGTCATCGAAACAATTGCCTGTTGGCAGTGAGTAATGGACAATTGAGATGAGACATCAACCTGCTGATCCTTTTATTTCGTCCATTTGTCGCGGATTAAGTTCACCTGAGTTTCAGCATATCATTCTGCAGGTTAGAAGCTGTAAATTGAGGAAGGAGAAGGGAGGTCCGCCGTATGTATTGGTCTCTCTTTAGGAGAAAATCGATATTCTCAACGCGCGGTGCACGTTAAACGTAAATTAAAATTTTAAAAAAAGAAGATTTTTGCGCTTTAATGTCGCACAAACAGACATACAAATGTATTCTAGTATATATTTAAATTCCTCGTGCACAAATTCAGTTTGATATTTCCATTTTTAAAAAAACTTGGTCAAAAGCGAGAGCTCGCATCTGCTAGTTGTAAAGGAGAGGGATGGGTAAAAAATAATTGTTTATTTCTGGATTTTTATCAAACAAGCAAGGTAACAGTTTAACAATAACGGCTTCACATTTTAAAACAGATGACAGAAATAAGAGTTTCATTCGATAAAGCAAACATATGACGAGTAATTGATAGAATTTCAATCCAAAATGTCACAGGATAATAATAAAAAATCATCGCTGAAACAACATCATCAAAAATTCTTGGATATTTTTAAAAGTGAAAATATTCAATATCAAAATATTTAATTTTGGGAGGTGGTGGTCTCAAGGATAATTAAACAGAGCCATTCAGAGGCTCTTGAAGAATTCCATATAATGAAAATATTCCATTGAACTAATTATTTAAAATAAGCTATGTAAAGTAGAAGACTGGTCTTAAGCTTTTTTTATACTATAACAGTATTTATTTCTATAGCAAACGCAAATAAAGTCATAGATCTAAGAATCAATGCTGGCGTCTCAGAAAGACATTCATTAACGAAGAGTTCGCACTGCTCTGGCAAAGGTCCAAACTTAATCAACACCTGTCTTCCAGGAAATCAAAAATAAATTCATAAGTTTCTAAATAACAGTCTAATAAATTAAGAAGTGTTAATGTATATTAGCAATCATAAGCTATATCTATATTTTAAATCGATTCTCTGACGTTTGTATTTGTGAAGGTCTTTTCTTCATCTGTTTCTCTTTTATTTTCGCTTCTGTGCAGGATTTTATATATTTCGTGTAACTTGTATGTACATATTTACTGATTTCTGAATAAAGAGGATAGATCGTCTTGTATTGATAATAACTTCGATTCCATTTACATGTATATCATTATCTTCATTAAATAATCTTGCTAAATAAAACTAGAGGTACTGTGAGCAATGAGCTCACTAAATGATACCCCCCCCCCCCCTCCGCCTCCCACATGAATATAATGGCAGTGTCCATGTTTTGCTATGGGAAATCCAAAATATGTGTCGGATCAAAAAGTAAAATAGGAGGTGCACAATGACAATATGTAATAAAGATTCTTTGAGGCAATATGTAATAAAGATTCTGTGAAAGTTTCATCAAATTTCATTCAGTGGTATGAGAGGAGTTGCGGATAAGAGATGGGTACCCCAAAGCGTAACAGACGGACGTACGGACGGACGGACGACGGACAAAATGTGATCAGAAAAGATCACTTGAGCCTTCGGCTCAGGTGAGCTAAAAAGGGTTAAGTAGTTATGTATAAAAAAAATGTTTATTTTCTGTCTGAGAACAACATAGTGGTCGAAAATGACGTTCCCATACCTCCTCACATCTTACGTAAGATGATAAGTTTTGTTCTTCAAATGTGCAGTAGCCTTTTGGATTTTAATTTTCCGGGCCATAATGTAGGTCAAAATTGAAGTTTTTTTGTTAGGAAACTGCGGGGAGTAGATGCTGGAAATACCTTTAAATTTTACGCTGAAGTCAAGTCATTTTTGGGAGATAGTTATCTGTATTCTGTAGATGTGTAAAAAGGTTTCAAAATGTTCTCTTTTTTAATAAAGTTTTATATTATATTATTATATTATGGTAAAAGTGGGTCGAACTAAAAGGTCAATGTCAGGAGGTCAAATTTGGCTATGCCCTTAGAAAGGTCTTGCCACAAACCTGTGAAATATGAAAGTCATAGCCCCACACACTTAAAGTTACGGGCAAGGTTAAAGTTTAAAGTTTTTGCAGACAAACAGAAGAACTGGGCAAAAACTATATACCCCCGAATCTTCGATTAAGGGGCAGGGGCACAAAAACGACGCTTTCTCGACAGCTTAAATGAAACATATGGAGATAACGAAGAGTATTTAAGATCAAAGTTCATAAAGCAATACAAAATAGGAGCGGAGCAAACACGGACTTCCAAAACATCTGAGGTGGGATCAGGTGCCATGGAGGAGTGAGCATCCCCTGCCGACCGGTCACACCCGCCGTGTGCTCCTTGTCATGATCGGGAAATAACGGAAAAATCCGTCGCCAATTTAGTGTTTAAATAATGGCCTAACAATTAGTATGAAAAACGTCAGTAAGCATTTGATTCAATGATAAATTGTATTTGCTGACAAGGTCATTGTATCGACCATAGAACTTACGAAATGATGACTTTAAACAGACTGCTGAAATTCTTGTTTCATCAACTTGTTTGTCAATAATTTACCTCGTTTTAGAAATTGTTCGTACGTGGAGCTTGCGTATCAAATCAACTACAATATATAAACTTGGTATCGAGGTGATGGTGGTATATTGCATAAGCAAGGGAAGTTGACGATAGAAATATGAAAGTCATCACGTTTATCATAGAGCTTGGTTAAAATATGCTTTATAAAATAACTTTTGTGATTTCATAATACCAAAACACAAGGGAGAGAACATTTAAAGGCAAAGTATTATATTTCTTTAAATTATAGTAAGAACAAATATTTTTTGCCCTCCTCTTTTGCGAAAACGAAAGCGAATCTTATTCGTCTACCAGTCCGTCTGTCTATCATAAAAACTTTAAATTTGGTCATAACGTTTGAATGAGAAGAGATAGGACTTTCATATTTTATATGTACATTAACTGTGACCTTTCCAAATATACTATGAGTTTTGACCCCATGACTTTGACCTTGAAATTTGACCTTTTTAAAAAAAAAAATTCAACATCACTTTATATTGCCATAACGTTTGAAAGAGAAAAGTTCTAGGGATTTCATGTTATATATTTATATAACCTGTGACAAAGCCTTTCTAAATATACTCTGATTTTTTACCTTGTGACCTTGACCTTGAAGTGTAACATACTTTTCAAAAATGTTATACTTTGATTGAGAAGAGAAAGGGCTTTCCTATTTTACATGTGCATTACCTTTGAAAAGATGTTTTCGAGCATGATATGATTTTTTACCCCTTGGCCTTCATATTTGCCTAATCTTAAAAAGATAAATAATGTTGTTGATTACTTTTAAGGAGGCTAGGGGGTCAATAAATTATTCTTTTATTAACCACCAGATATGACTTAAATTTTGGGATCTTAAGCTGTCAACTATCATTTGGCAAAGAAAAATGTCATAAATTTTAGTTTTAAAATTTGATCATTTTGTTATATCTTTATATGGAGCTCTTCTTCTAAAGGAGATCAAAATAATCTAAAAATGGCCACAACCACCCAGCCTCTTTGAAGGACCTTTGAAGATGTTTCCCGTTTTTGCACTTGAGATTCATTAAATAGTTGTCCCCAACATCCTTAAGTCTGGTGATCTAAATCCCCTTATTTCTGAAGATATGAAGCTTTTATCTCCCTTACTCCAGAGCAGTCAAGAATAACACTCAGAGCACTCTGGAAGCAGTTTTTTGTGCATCTTTTGAAGCAGAATTTTATCATTAAAAGAATAAGCTTGGCAACCAATTTTTTTTTATCTGTGGAGAGTATATGCTTTGTTCTTCACCACAAACGAAAAAGAGTTTACAAATCTAAGACCATTATGTAATTATTACATAACAAAGTTGCATTTTCCCCTTGAAAGAATGAACAAAAATACAGAAATTGTTAAATACAGGGTTGATAATGAATACTGTATCTGGTCAATTTATGTTCCAAATAAAGCCTAGGTATTTGTCTACAAGCTGCTGTGCAGAAGTTTATCTAAATGCTGTGTTGTAACTCAGGGCAGTCTAAATGATATCAGCACCTAGGGAGGTTCTTAACAGCTCCCACACTCCATTAAACTGGCTTTGATGATAAGAAAATGGAGACAACAATCCGGATGTAATGTATTGTTGTGATTTATGTAACTGGCTTTCTCTTAAGACACAAATTAGTCATGAAATTTCAACTTAACATGCATAATTATTCTCTTTTCAGGGATTTACTCAGGAATTCCAAAGGTGTTTAATGAATTTCCATGATTTATGCAAGATTACATCTTTTTGTTTCATCAAATTTACATAAAAAAGAATTTTAATTCTAAAATATAAATATTAAACATTTTTATGAGTTCGAACACTTTTATATGTGACAAAATGCATCACAGAGACCAGTTTCAGGACATCTTCTATGATTCTTTGAGGTGGGTGGGTGTACAAAAACTGCTGATAAAATTTATAGGAGGTGATCTGAGAAGAAAGGTGCACCTTATTAGCTGAATTATAGTTATTCTGATATTTTGATTATGTAAATATGCCAAATTTCTTCATCAGTTAAATTTGCAATTTATTAATATTTCATTTTAATGATATACTTAATAGATCATGCTCATATAAGCATCACTGACTGAGACTTAAATCAAAAGTGACAGTCAACACCTACCGGTACATATACGTAAATGAAAAAATAACAAAAAACAGTCTCCAACAAACTGAAAAAACATGAATGTTAGCTGCGAAAGCATGAATAAAGTCCTGAGAACCACAAGAGGCATGCCATGCCAAGTGACATTCTGCACTACATGTATATGATGCATGGTTAGAACTCAGAATAAGTATTATCATGCAGACTCTAACAGTATTTAAGGATTTTTTGGTCATAACCTTCCTTCCTGTGAAAAATTCTTAATGAATTTTACTTATGTAGCTTATGTAATAAGTTTATTAGACAGATCTGACTCATTATATTATTTCTATTCTTCCAATGCTGTAATATATGTATCACTGGAGGTGTGAATAAATTAAAATAAATCATGTGTCTGTAGAAATTATCATTCTGTGAGAACATAATTTACTTGTTTACATTTTATCGCAGTTGTCGCTTGTGTTGAAAATTCATTCGCAAACCTAGAATTAGTCTATTCTTGAAAAATCAGCTTGAACACCCTTTACCGCAAAGTCTGTAGACACTATAATTGACTGCGGTCAGCTGGTGCAAATAATGTTAAGTCATATAAAATGAAAAAACAACATTCTCTGACTTCTTTCCACATTTTAGATGCATAATGCTACCTTTTTACTCATATTTTAAAGTACTGAGTGTAAAAAATAACCTATTGTTGATTTTTACACAGAAATCTGTGAAAAATAATGTAAATTCTAATTTTAATTTTAAAATTGTGTGTTTTCAAACAAAAAGTTAATAAAATCACATATTTTGTTGAAATATGCCTTTTATATTCTCAAGAACCACTGGGCCAGAAAAGCTGAAACATATGTGGAAGCATCCTTGGGTAGTGTAGATTCTCAATTGTTCAAATTATGACCCCGGGGGTTGGGTGGGGCCACAATGGGGAATCAAAGTTATACAATGGGGAATCAAAGTTTCAAATTGTCTAAATTATGATCAGTGGGGTAGGGTGGGGTCACAATATGAATTACAAAGGGGAAATCTGGTAAAGAACGGAATGGTCAAAGCTTCTCAGGTGAGCGATGTGGCCCATGGGCCTCTTGTTTACTATACTACAACAAAAAATGGAAGACAAGCAGCCTTTCGATGTCCATTTACAATAGTGAAGGCCCGGGTTATTAAAATGCTACCTGCCTGTGATCACTTAGAAGATCTGACTAGAATGAAACAAAATTTAGGATTTTGAATCCGACCTAGAAGTCTGTCGTAATGTTGACGCAATGTCATACTTCCTATTCTCTTTAGAGAAGTGGACAGGCTTTGGCCTACAATTTGGATGTACAAATTTACGACTTTTTGTATTTCTTTTTATAAATCTGTATAGATCGGCCGCCATTATTAGTCCCAATCTGTCTGATGTGCAGATGAGCAGAACAAACATTATTTTTTCATATGAGGTATGAAGATATTTGCTTTCTGTACGTTTATACAATAAAGACATCTGTCTGTTTGTCCATAAAATCTTTAAACATGCCTATAATATTTTAATGGTTACTATGACTTTTATATTTTACTGGTACATTCCTGTTCACATGACCTTTTGGGGATTTCATACATTTGACCTCTTGACCTTAGCGTAAGACCCACTTTTTGTATACATGTAGTAGGAATTAGGGCTTTCAACTTTACATGTGCATTCTTGCGATAAGAAATTTTTTTGAGTCGTTGACCTTGACCTTGGAATTTGACCTACTGTAACGCTTTAGACTTTGTGTATTCCAATTATGCAAGTCGGCCTTTGAGGATCTGCGATTGGCTGAAGCTGATCATTGACCTTAAACAACACTATATATGTAAGCAAGCGCAGCTAAGCTGTGGGGTTCTTTTAAGTCCAACTGTCGGAGAGAGAAGATAGACGTACCTTCAGAAATAAGGTTAGTTGGGTGGATGGTCTAATATCGAGGCTTACCACAATTATTTGACAGTACTAGGTGGATTGCCTATCAGCAAAGGCTTGCCACAATAAATTAGTAGTATAGATGTGTGACTAAACATTTAGAGGTCGACCATAGAGGGAAGTCCAACCTTCAAAGGTTTGCGTGGTAACCTTTTTAGCGTAAGTCTCGATAGCATTGGATGACTGTACGTCCTGAAGAGGACAATTCAGTATCCTCTGTTGTCAGAGGCTGACCACTAGTAGTAGGTTAGGACTTCACATCGTGCAGACACATCTTACACGAGCCTGAATAAGGCATAACTGGTGTCTGTCCGGTGCAATTGTGAACCTCATCTCTTGTTGTAAATATAAGGCCGACATCCAAGTGTGATTTTCCCCTAAGTAAGGGAAGGGCCATTTTTGTATACATTTGCAGGCCAATCATTTTATCCAATTATTTTTAAGAGGAAAATTATTTATTGTAAATACCAATGTTTACCGAGATCCTGGAATCAGTCAGGTACGACCTCTCAACACGTTACAAAATTGGGTGGCAGCGCGGTGGGATCTCGGTTCAAATTCTGATTATTGGTTGATTTTTCTTATTTGTAATATTTTTATACCTTTATTGCTGGGTTGTTTTCGTAAAATATGATGGCTGCTGTAGAAAAGGAGTTAAAGAGCCTACAAGACAGCTTGTCAAAAATAGTTAAGAAGGTAAACGCCAGGGATTCAGGCAAACCTGAAAGCAGGCGTACCACATTAGGTGATAGGTCATACCAAGGGACTGGTGCAACACTTAAACACATAAGGAAGACTACCAGTTTCCTCGAAGATGACGAGCCTAGCTTTGCACTGAAAGAGGATAGACTGATAAGCCACAAGCCAAAGCAAGTATCCAGCACGCTATCATTGGATACTCCGGCTGTACTCAATGATTTGTATTCAGACAATGCTACACGAAGACGTCAAAAAAAAAAAAAAAAATCAGAGGTCTCTGTCGAGACTGAAGCTCTAATGGTTTGTACTTATAGCAAAGGAACAGAAAAGTACTGAAGCAGTTGGGAATTAAAACTTTACAACAGCAATAAATAGAATAATGATCCTTGATTAGGTCTCTTCCTGACTGTCCTCTTTAGTGTAGGTCCTATTCTGCATGCCACATTATATTATAATCAAACTAAAATGGTATTTGGAATAGCATGTTGAAAGTATTTAACAGGAATTTCTATTTTTAGTGACCAAGGCAATAATGTTCATCCATGTCAAAAACCGATACGCATAATTGTGTATCTTAGTGTAGTCTACTTGTGTGCCAAGTTATATTGAAATCAGGCCAAACTGTAGGAGGAGTAGCATTTTTTGAAGAATTCACAGGAATTTCTATTTTTAGTAACAATGCTAACACCGTTCATCGAAATCAAAAACTGATAAACAGAATTATGTATCTGAATGTAGTCTACTTATGTGCCAAGTTACATTGAAATCAGACCCAAACTGTAGGAGACGTAGCATTTTGAAAGAATTTTACAGAAATTTCTATTTTTAGTAACCACAGCAATGCCGTTCATCGAAATCAAAAACCGATACACAGAATTATGTATTTTAGTGTAGTCTACTTGTGTGCCAAGTTATATTGAAAACAGACTAAAACTGTAAGAGGAGTAGCATTTTGAAAGAATTTTACAGAAATTTCTATGTTTAGTAACCCCGGCAACACCGTTCATCGAAATCCAAAAGCGATACACAGAATTATGTAGTGTAGTCTTCTTGTGTGCCAAGTTATATTGAAATCAGGCCAAAACTGTAGGAGGAGTAGCATTTTTTAAAGAATTTCACAGGAATTTCTATTTTTAGTAACAATGCTAACACCGTTCATCGAAATCAAAAACGGATACACGGAAATATGTATCTTAGTGCACATTCGATTTTACGTAATCACTACATGTATACAAAAAGAGAAAGGGAAACAACGTCAGCCCGAATTTACACAGTGCCTACCTCGAAAATGTTTCGTATGTCATAGAAAATACCATGCAGCCAATTAAAATATAACTAGAATCATACTACAATAAATATTCTTTAATAAAACAGAAACCTCATTCATTTATATAGCTTTTAAGTTAGGTTATACTAACTCCATATCCAGTTGTCCGAGTCGATGTACTTTAAGTCGTCCACTAAAACGAGGTAAAATTCGCACATATTCTACAGTTTTGAAGTCTTTCCGGAACTGGAAAACACAAGCTAAAGATCCAGCGATCGCGAAATTCATCTTTTTATTTTGTTAATTACAATTAAAACGTACGACCTCTTCGATTTCAATAAATACGGTGGTTTTTTTGTTCACGACAAGGCCCGAGCCGAGAACAGACGATATTTGGAAAAACCCATGTAAGGTAAAAGGCGGAGCGTGATTGGTCAGATCTTTTCTAGAAAAGGACTGTTGACCAATCACATCTCGCGTTAAATCTTGGATGCATTGGTTAGCGAATTTAGTGGATGACTTAAACTACATCACTTGCATGACAGGATATCTGATTTGCAAAACACGACTTACACGATTCTTAAATACTGTGATGATATTATTAAAGAGTAATTATTGCTGAATGATTCCAGCCATTATTCCACTAACTGCAAGGTATTTTATTAAAAACACGAAACATTTCCGAGATGAACCCTTTGTAAATTCGGGCTGACGTTGTTTCCCTTTCTCTTTTTGTATACATGTAGTGATTACCGGTATGTAAAATCGAATACAGTATGTTACCGGTCCCTGTGTCTTAGTGTAGTCTTCTTGTGTGCCAAGTTATACTGAAATCAGACCAAAACTGTAGGAGGAGTAGCATTTTGAAAAATTGTTTACAGACAAACGGACGGACGCCGGACGTATCACTATCGCATAACCTCTTCTGGTCTCTGACAAGTAGAGCTAAAAATGACAGAGAACCGGTCCGTACAAGTGTGAAAGCAGTCAAGTTTGATGGCAGTTCATCCACTCGACTTCAAATCACATTTTGAAATATGTGCCGCCCTTAATAAGTGCACTGTGGACAACACCAGAAATGGGTATGCACCTCGCAGTATCCCTAAGAGGCCAGGCGCAAGGTGTCCTCGGCAATTTACCTGAAGGAGAGAAGTGCAATTATAGGCTACTATGTAGAGCACTGGAGGAGAGGTTCTCCCCAACGAATCAGAGGGAGCTGTATAGAGCTCGGCTGCGTGAGCGGCGACAGAAACCTTCGGAATCATTGCCGGCTCACAAATTTAGCGTACCATATCGCACCATTTGAAGTGAAGGAAACGCTTGCTGAAGAACAATTTATAGATGCCCTACGGGATAGAGATATGTGGTTAAGCAAGCTAGGCCAGTAGATTTAAACGACGCTGTATGCGAGGGCTACACAAAAAGCACCTGAGAAGTCAGATCCGATTGCCATATTGATTAAAGCTGTGGTAGACCTACAGAGGGAGAAAAAAAATTTTAAAGACGAAAAGGCTAGCAATACCAGAGGTAAACAGACATTATCTCAGAGACTGATCGTAAACGTAAGATTGTTTGTCATTTCTGCAAAAAGGAAGGACATATAAAGGCGAAGTTACTTAAAATCTCTGGGTAAGGCTGGAAACAAAACGGACGTACCTGCATCATCACCAGAAGTTGATAAAAAAACAAAGGGCCATACAAATCGGGAGTTAGTTACAAAGTTAGCGAGGCAGGGCTGTTCAATCATGCCTCAATGCATGGCAAGGTTGTCCGATTTTTGATACATTCTGGGTCAACCATTAGCATTCTATCCTCAGAGATCCTTCATTCTGTTGTTGGGTCTTCTTCAAAACTTAATGAATTGCGGAAGCCAACAGTCACTGCAGATGGCTCACCTCTTAAAGTGGATGGTTCAATTTTAATTCCCTTTAAGTTAGTAAATCAGAGTTTCGACCAATGTACCAATTTAAAGTGATGCCGTTCGGGCTTTGTAACGCCCCAGCCACTTTCGAGCGCTTAATGGAGACAGTTCTTAGAAATCACCAGTGGAATATCTGTCTCGTCTACCTAGACGATATAATTGTGATAGGGAAGACAGTAGAGGACATGATACTGAATCTGACACAAGTGTTCGACCGTTTGTTGGCTGCAGGTCTAAAGTTAAAAGCACGTAAATGTACACTCTTTACCTGGGACATGTTATATCCGAAAAGGGTATAGCCACCAGTCCTGAGAAAATAAAAGCAGTGAAAAAGTGGCCTGTCCCCTCGAACATTACAGAGGTAAGGTCATTCATAGGCTTTTGTAGCTATTATAGGAGATTGTTGCCTAATTTTGCTATGGTGGCCAAACCTCTGCACGAACTAACAAAGAAAAATACGGTCTTGAAATGGGATGACAAGTGCCAAAGCGCATTTGACAAGTTACGGAAAGAGTTTTCAACAGCTCCCATCTTAGCTTTTCCTAACTTTGATCAATAGTTTATCCTTGATACAGACGCCAGCAATGAGGCAGTCGGCGCAGTGCTATCACAACTACAGGATGGGGTTGAGAGGCCTATTCAAGGATCCAGAAGGGCAGCTAGCCCGATGGATCGAGTTATGATTTTCATATTGAGCATAGGCCCGGTAGACTCCACAAAAATGCGGACGGCTTAAGTCGCATTCCATGCAAGCAGTGTAAGTCTGACCACATCCATGTTGTACAAACATTGTAATCCGAAGAATATATCAAAGATGACTCAACAGAGATTTCATTTTGGGAACTACAAGATAAAGATCGAGATCTAAGTAAGGTTAAACAATGGTTGATCACCAATAGTAGTATAAGACGCCTAGATGGCTGGGTCAACTGAGTGCACTTTTGGGGCTGGGGGGATAGCTGGGTCAACTGAGTGCAGCCCCTGGGGGGGATAGCTGGGTCAACGGAGTGCAGCCCTGGGGGAGGATAGCTGGGTCAATAGAGTGCAGTCCCTGGAGGGGATAGCCGGGTCAATTCAGTACATATAATCCCC